>NC_061535.1:11482500-11492500 GCF_022379125.1 Scophthalmus maximus
TCTCTCTCTCTCTCTCTCTCTCTCTCTCTCTCTCTCTCTCTCTCTCTCTCGCTCTCGATCTCTCGGAGGGGGATGATCCTCAACATCTTCGCCATCTCCGTATCCGACGGCCAGTGTTGAGCAGGTTGGATACAGAGATCAGTGAGGGATGTTTTGGTAGAAAAACCAACAAAGTGTTGGAAACTGTTCTCATCCTTGGAAAACTAGCCCGTTACAAACCTACCGTGACGCCACCCATTGGTTTGTGGATCTGCGACATGAACTTACTTGACGGTGCTTCCTGCTCAGTAAACGCTGGATCCACTCCCCGATGGATACCGTCTATTTTAATGACCATAATTTAGAGAATGATCATCATGCTGTATTGAAGAAGACTTGGAACTAGAGATTGAGACCATAAACTCCTCAGGAAAAGGTTTGCTGACGTTATAAATCACGTGAGAAGTAGACTCATTTTCTCATAGATTCTGACTCCTTTTTGCAATTTACAGTCTACGATTGCCACCCATAGTTAAATTGTTTTGGCAGGTGACATCTAGCCGCCATAGTAACGGGAGACGGGAGTAATGTAGGAAGTGCAGTGATGTAGCATATGGAACAATACAGTCTTCAACAAACTAGGTCTGTGCCTAAACCAAACTGTGATCGTTACTATGACAACAACGGTGTTTCCAGGTGTGGGGACAGGTGACCTATATGGTTAGTATGGAGGAGGACTTGTTGTGAAATGTTTTTAAACCTTTCTCCTTTCAAAATATGATCAAATTTAATATAGCCTTCTTTAATAATATAATATTTGAAGGAAATTCTTGAAGCAAATAGATTTTTGCTTTGCTAATCTCACCGCGCTGAGTATTTTACACTTGTTTTAAAGGAAAAGTTTTTGGCTCAATGATAGAACAAAATATGATTCATAAGGCGGGAGATTTTTTTTTTCACAGCGTTCACGTACACAGGATATTAAAGAAGCTGAGAGACATCCCTGGAGTTCAGGGAGGGTGAGTGTGTGTGTGTGTGTGTGTTTGTGTGTGTGTGTTTGTGTGTGTGTGTGTGTGTGTGTGCCGGGTGACAGGCCACGCTGGCTCCTTCATATTGACATTATGTACTTTATCTCCCCTTCCCCCTTGAAAAAAATAAAAGAAGGCCTGGCAACAATCTGAGGGAGCTTAGCTCCTCGCGCACAATAAAGAATAATGTGATTCCTGTTTACTCAGATAATAGCTGCTATTTCCCAGCTGAAGCCCCCGCCCACCCCCCTTAACTCCAAATACCCACCCCCACCCCATAAGGCAGTGGCTGCAACAGTATATTAGACAGCTATCTGGCATCTACAAATGTCAAGAAGAGGGTGAGAAACAGGGGAGGTGGGGGGGGATGGGGGGTGCAGTACACGGCAGGCTGAACATATGCACGAGCTTCTCGGCGAGACAGGCACAGTTCACGTAAACACACTTCGAGGGGCGGCGGTGTGGAAGGCTTACGCGAGCAGCTGTCAGTCTCGATACATTCGGTAGAGAATTGCCAGAGTGTATAGAGACGGAGTGTGTGTGTGTGTGTGTGTGTGTGTGTGTGTGTGTGTGTGTGTGTGTGTGTGTGCGTGTGTGTGTGTACAGTGCCAGTATGCTTCAGTTTTTTGTTTTTTTCTCTCTCATGCCAACGGTAGCATCCAAAATGAGGCAGTAAATACAGCGCGGCAGCACTGAGTTCATTGACGGAACAGAGTTTCAGTTGCGATGGAATGCAGCTGAAATCTGGAGACGGAACATGCCGGACGGACGCCGACGAATAAACTGGGCAGTAAAACTTTTGAACTACCGTCAACACAAACACCTCGGAGCTCATCATCGGTACAGAGCCGGCTGATTCTTCTCACGGACCATGTCACACTTCATCATGTAAACGTGACGGTCCGTGTAGCAGCAGCAGATACAGAAGAAGAAGAAGAAGAAGAAGAAGCAGAAGAAGCAGAAGAAGCAGCAGCAGCCACACGATCTTGAGTATGAGTTTGATCCAGCCACAAGGTCACGGCGTGGAGGTCAGGGGTTCTCAGGCTATCTCAATTATGCATCGTTTTTTATAATAGCTGCAGCGGCTGCAAAGAAACCGACTGCGAGTAGTTCAACCCTGGCTCTCTCCCCGACTCTTCAGCGGAAAGTGGGCAGCTCTGTGTTTCGACACAAACAAGCCCCGAACACTTTGCCAGCGAAGGTGTTTGTTTTCCCGGGCTCCGTTTCGGCGGGGCCGCACTCCGACCCACCCCCACCCCCCCATCCCCCGCCCGCCCGCCCGCCCGCCCGTGTGCCTTTTTTTAGGGGGGATTGTCACGATCACGCGGATGCAGGATATGGACCTTGTCATTTAAAAAAAAACAAAAAAAAAAAACGCCATGGAAACCTTTGTATGAATTTTTGGGGCGGGGGCGAGTCGGCGATTGGTCGCGTCTGATTCCTGGAACGCCGACGAGGTCCCGTTTGTTATGTCATGAGCTCCTTTTTCGACAGGGTTATCGGCGAGCTCGGTGCAGATCCCCCCCCCCCCACCACCACGTGCCGCGAGAGGAGGCGAACAGAGACATCGCTCAAAACATTTCAACTCGTGACGGCTGAGTGTTGGCGACCGCAGGCCCCCTGGCATTTCTAATGACGCCCCTCTCCGTTCTATTGACATTTTTTTTTCCTTTTCTTCCCCTTGCTGGTGTTTTCTTTCCCTTCCCTCCCTCGCTCCCTCCCTCCCGTCCTATTCCCGTCAATTGTGTCCGTGGACACAGAGAGAGAGAGAGAGAGAGAGAAGCCGGGCGCCTGTCATGTTCGCGGCGTGACGCCTCCTTTCTCATTATGCGCCGGTGACATCATTACAAAAGCAATCACAGGGCCGTGATAAACGGCAGGCTAATTAAAAAGACAGGCTGACGAAGTAACTAACCAATGTGTACACTGAGCCTCTGGGCGCTCTCGTCTGTACGCACGCACACACACACACACACACACACACACACACACACACACACACACATTTAACGCTTCTATCATTTCTGTTGCTGTTCGTGACATATTGAATGTGAATTGTTGTCGTGTTCAGTGTCGGAGCGTGTGTGTGCCCGAGGTCGAGGCCGTCTTGGTGCTTTGGTCCGGCAAACCAGCTGTGGATTTTTCTTCTTCTTCTTCACATCCAATGACTTATTTCGTGTTATCAAATTTTTTTAAACTAACCTTGCACCTGTTCACGTGCAGGTGAACCCGGACCCGCCCCCGTTCTGCTCACAGTGTGCAGGCGGACTGACCCCGCAGCCATGACACGGAAGTCACACTGAGAAAAGGAATGTGTGTGTGTGTGTGTGTGTGTGTGTGTGTGTGTGTGTGTGTGTGTGTGTGTGTGTGTGTGTGTGTGTGTGTGTGTGTGTGTGTGTGTGTGTGTGTGTGTGTGTGTGTGTGTGTGTGTGTGTGTGTGTGTGTGTGTGTGTGTGTGTGTGTGTGTGTGTGACACTTCCAGTAGAGTTTATTCAAACAACACGAAAGAAAATAAGGAGAGAGACAGAAGAAAAAGGAAGAATATGGAGCCACTGACAGAAGGAGCCGACTCAGATCCGGTCACCAACAAACAGAGAAATAATGTGAATGTCAAGAGTTCTACCATTTTAAAGAATCGATTAATGGATTAAAAACCAATTAAACCTTGAGAGTTAATGAGGAAAAAAACAACTTCCTACAGTCGAAAAAAACTAAAAAGAAATGTTTACGCTGGATGTCAGTATGACAGACAATTGAAGGTCGATCGGCTTCTGACACAGATTACAAAGTGATCACGCTTGCAAAGTGAGAATTCTGTGGTCAGAATGAGGTTTTGAAACAAATAAAAAGTGCACGTAAATGGAATGAAGCCCGTCTCTCTGTCGCCTCCGCGGCGCCGCGGAGTTTCATTAGTGGAGAGGGGGGATATTAAAGCGCCGCAGATTTTCAGGTATCACAAGGCCCTGAGTCTTTTGACCTTTTCAGCGCGCGCGCATGCTGTTGTCTTTGGGTGTGAGGGAATTAATGGATCACTCAGGGATAGCTTGTCTAATCTAATCAGTGTGAATCAGAGAGAGAGAGTCCCCGCAGGCGTGGGAGGGCTGCGATATGAGGTGTGTGTGTGTGTATACACACACACACACACACACACACACCTTCTTTAGGTGTCTGCAAAGGGCATCCCTTAATCAACTGACTGCAGCGTGCAAGTGTCATACGAGGTGAGAATCAATCCTTAGATATCCCTATGATCAGCAGTGGGCGTCGTGTCGCGGCTCACTTACCGCCCGTGGTAGTTCTGATCAAATCTAATTAATATGGTTGTTGTTGTTGTTTCAGGATGAAGAAGACGCAAGAAACAGACATTATTTGTTTCAAAGCCCAACACTTTGGAAAGTTCACAGCAATGCGCGGGCGAACGCCACGCGTCTCTTTGTGAGGTTTTTTCCTCATGTGTATGCGTGAAACAAGCGCTTGAGTGATCCTCGCATGACGTTAAGTTTCACCAAAAGAGGGTTTCAGGTCATTGTCTTTTACAGTGTAAAGGAATGGACGGTGCAGATTCTAAACATGGCAGACTCCGTCTGCTGCGCTGAAATAACCAAGTGGGGTTTTTTGTTTTTTTGTTGTTTTTTTGAAACAAATCCGTGGACGTCCTCCGGTTCTGTCGGTCCCATGTGCACAGGGCTTCAGAACAGAACGAAATTCCGCCCCGCAGCAGTGAGCCTGATATGAATTCACACTTCAGTAGAAATAAAAACAAAGCCGAACAGAATAAATAAAAGATGAGGGCGGGGGGGGGGGGGGGGGGGGGGGGGGGGGGGTGTGTGAAGGTAAGGAGGAAAAAAAAGAAAAAGCAGACGGTGTTCATCTACACGTAATGGTTCAATCTGTCACAGGCAGGCAGGGGACAGAAAATACACTGATTCACTTATGATTGGGCCGAGCGTCTCACCCGCCACCTCGGCCCGCCGACAGCAGCTGCGCGGAGCTCGGCGTGTGTGTGTGTGTGTGTGTGTGTGTGTGTGTGTGTGTGTCCACGTCGGCGAGCCCACTTGTGTAAATTTAACTGGAACACCTAATGGAGGCAGAAGTGTGTGGCTGGGCCTGTTTAGATGAAAGTCATTGCTTCCACTGCCTGTTTTATAGACTGGCACCCTGTCATTTCGAAAAGGTCAAGCCTCTGTCGGTTTTTTTCTTTTCTTTTTCTCCCAGAGCAGTGAAACACCAGAGAGAAGAAATGGAGAAAGTTTGATCCTACTGGGATGGCGAGCTATATTATTGCCTACTCCAGTAGCTTTAAAGGTGACATGCCATACGAGGATACACATTCATAGTAGTAGTAATAGTAATATAGTAATAGTAGTAATTTGGGTTATAAGATGGAAAGGTTTACACGCTCCGATGTTCAGTCAACTCATCCGTTGGTGGTCATGCACACCCCAATGGGAGGGTGATCACTTTATGGATCATACTTGCCAACCCCCCCGATTTTCACTACCCTCTCCCAACTCCCGACTTCTGACAAGATTTCACACCTCTCCCCACTTTCGTTTTTCACAAACCTCTTCCCGGGAGAGGCGCCGCTCCCGCCGGGAGCGGGCAGTAGTGCCACATTAAGGACGCAAGACGCCGTTAAATCCCGCAGAAGAAGAAGAAGAAGAAGAAGAAGAAGAAGAAGAAGAAGAAGAAGAAGAAGGCGCGCCGAGTGAGGGAGAAACCGCGGTGAAGTTAGTTTCATGTTGGATATACGACGGATATTCACTCCGGTCCCAGCCGCCCCATCCAACTTAAAACTAACTTCACAGCGGTGAGGGAGAAATGGAGAAGAAAAGAGAAAAATAGGATGGCAAGTATGTTATGGATTTGTATTCCAAGGAGGGACGGAGGGAAGGAGGGGCCAAAGACTGGTAACATGCTGCACCCTGTTTGTTTGGAGTATGAATTTGCCAGTTGACCAATTCTTAGACATTATGAAGAATAGATTCAAATCTCTTCAAGTTGATCTTGAAACAACGCTAACATACCACCAGTATCCAAGGAAGCATGTCACCCCCAATGTAAGAAAACGTCTGTGTGTGTGTGTGTGTGTGTGTGTGTGTGTGTGTGTGTGTGTGTGTGTGTGTGTGTGTGTGTGTGTGTGTGTGTGTGTGTGTGTGTGTGTGTGTGTGTGTGTGTGTGTGTGTGTGTGTGTGTGTGTGTGTGTGTGTGTGTGTGTGTGTGTGTCAGACAGCAGAGGCAAAAGCGGCGGACTTTCATAAGACGTGGGTTCAAGGTGAGCGCCACGCCGAGGCATTACTCAAACAACGACGCGCGACACTCATAACATGTTGGCATCACGTCAGCCGGCGTTGTATTGATATTTGTCCCGAGGCAAAGAGGAAAACACTTTCTTTTTTTCGCAGAGCTGGGCTCGCAGCCAACCTGCTGATGTGTTTCCAATTATCTTGGCAATGATTCGCATCCACACGCGACCGTATGAGAAAAAAAGATATGTGTAAGTGAAATGTTGAGGAGGAGGTGCAGAGTGGTGCACACATGTCAGTCACCCCCCCCCCCCCCAAAAAAGAAACACCCACCAGGAGTGAAATATGCGAAGATTGTTTTGAGTGTGAGCGCCGAGTTATTAAGAATGTTGATGCTCCACAAGATGCAAAAAACTATTGAATCTAATGGAACCGTAGTTTGAACATATGGTGGACTAGCTCACGAGCGCCCCCTACACAACCCGAAGGTTCTGAGTGGAAGTGTGTCCAACTGTCCCCCCCCCCGGGGTGCTCAGGGGATGGTCCTCTACACCCTGGTGGAGAACATTTGCTGAACCTCTCCCGCCTGCCTCTGTCACACACTCCTGAACTAGAGGTCTCCTCGGCCCGTGACCGGAGCGGTGTGTGCGAGCCCTCCGCCCGGCCAATACCTCTGCCCCCCCCCCCCCCCCCCCCCCCCCCCCCCCGCTTTCTCACCTCTAATTTAATCTGCAAATAAACTCCTACCTTAGCTCCGCACCGCTCGGCGCTTCACCACCCACAATTAACCCCCGACTGTGACCTGGGCTGCTGCTCCGGTGGAGGAAGCAGCACCGCTCCGAGCTATTGGGCTCCGGACTGAGCCCTGTGTGTGTGTGTGTGTGTGTGTGTGTGTGTGTGTGTGTGTGTGTGTGTGTGTGTGTGTGACGTGTGTGTGTTGACGCCACAGAGGACACCGACGGGAAGATATTGTCTCGTTTGGGATCATTCGATCTCCAGGCCTCCGACACGGGAACACACACACACACACACACACACACACACACACACACACACACACAGATTTGACTTGCAAAACCCGAGAAGACAATGATCACGTTCTGGGTTTTCAGACAGTTTGAGTTTGACTCGTCGCAGGGAGTCATGGAAAAATAACCCCAAAAAAGTTTCCCGGACGAAGAGCCGCAGGCGACGAGGCCGCGCGGCTCCTCCAAAAGACGAAACCAACTCACCGAGTCATGCCACTGTGCCGCCGAACCCGATCACGGTCGCTCACTGACTGACGGGAGCAAATGGCCAATTGATACTTGATTCCTGCATCGTAAAAGCCAAACCAACCGGGGCTGAGATCTAAAACCCCTGAGAGGAGACAAGCAGCGCTAACGCCTTTTGAGACGTCCTCCTCTGCATCGTGGACTGGCTCCGGCCAACAAAGACTCCCCTCGCCGGATTTCGTTCTGCATAAACGAGCGCCGCGAGCAGGCGAGGCACAAAGAGTCTGCGTCCTTCACTCCGAGTCTTACTCCCCCAGGTGCGGAAAGGTTTTTGGTTTTTTTCCTTCAAATTGAGCTTGGCAAATATATATCGCCGGAGCCTCGGAGGCAGGCCGTGCTGTTTTAGCGCGGTTAAATTTGCTGCATTTGTTTGTTATTATTATTATTTATTTATTTTTTTTCCCATGCTGCATTTTAAGTGCAGAAGACGGAGCGGGAAAATCCGCGAGGGTTCAGGCACGAGGTGCGAGAGTCCGCGGTAAAGGGGTCTGTGAAGTCATCGGATTCAGTCGCGCAACGTGCCACGTGCAGCAAAGGATGCGGCTGAGACGAGGAGTTTGATTTTCCCTCTTCTGCGTTTTTTTCTTCGGTTCGCATTTCAGCCGCAGATCCCAGTGCCAAGTGAGCTCTTTGACCCTGGAGGATCGTTATACTGTAGAAAAACACAATAGCGCCGGTTCCAGCTCGCACTGGCTTCTCCAGAAACACTGCCCCCTCCACGTCGGCGCCGATGCCACGGGGGGCATCCCGCGCGCTTTGCACGCTCGTTTTTTTTTTCTCCCTTCGTCCTAATTAATTGGCACTTCAGATCCCCGCTGTATCGCTGAGCCTCCTGGTTTATTTCCTCTCACATGCTAAACACACTGACAGCTGCTGCGGTCTCGGAGGCAACAGCAGCACAAGACGCGTCCGCCCTCTGTGTTTGGACATGTTCGAGGAGTTGCCGGTTTTGGCTTCATTTAAAATAACACATATATATATATATATATATATATATATATATATATATATATATAAAATAAAATCTGTAGCTAAAGGTCGTTTGCGTCTTCCGAAAACTCTGCTTTGCTGAGCAATGCAATGTTCTTCATGTGTAGATTTTCAACCTGGTTCCCCAAATATGAATAATCTCAGTCAGAACCTGAACGGAACAATGGATGTGCTGATGAGAAGGTACAGATAAGTGAAAGGAGTCATAACCTGACATGATAGCCTGACTGATGATTAAATTTTTCACATCATATCAATGCAATGTCATGGGGACACGGCTGGATCAACCATTGGGCAACGTGTGCAACTGTCCCAGTTGTTGAAGGCCCCATCAGGTTGCCTGTGTGGACGTAATTTGGTTATGTACTTCTTTTTTTGGGTAACACGCGAAATGAACAAAAGCATAATTAATACCTGAAATGGAAAGGTAACCCTAAAGTGACTCTTCTTATGGAATACATTTAACTGACTAGATTATGTAAGTGAGGAAAAGTTGTTCAACTTGCAAAAATGTCGATAACATTTTTGGTGACGACATATTTTTTGCCATATTTTTTGCCATATTTTTTTATTATACTTTCTAAATGTGTCTTCTGTTACTCACAGCAAAAAAACCACAACCTCTTAACATAATCTATGCATCGATTACGTTTCTCACCATAATGAAAACTATATAAATTTAATTTTTTTCGATGGTGTGTGTGTGTGTGTGTGTGTGTGTGTGTGTGTGTGTGTGTGTGTGTGTGTGTGTGTGTGTGTGTGTGGGCAAGATCATTAGGGCCCCACAGCTTAATATTGCCCCGGAGTCCCATAGTGGCTTAAACTGGCCCTCAGTACTTATACTGTTTGACCCACTACTGTTGCCCTCAGGCCGGCACTTAAAAACGCCCGCTCCATTGTGAATAAGTCCTTCATACTGAATGATTTGTTAATCTTGGTAGATAAGCATGGAATACCCCCCCCACCACCCACATTATTGAAATATACCCACTGGACTGGACTTTTATTAGCCCTCCCAGGACCGGGGGGGGGGGGGGGTTGAGGTCACGTCCGTCTCTTAGAGGAAACTGCTTTCAAAGTCAGAGGAGGAGCGCTGGGGGAATTTTCCTTTTTTGAACCGCAGATGACTAAAGTTGGTCGCTTTTATTTTTATTCTAATTCACCAAGCCCCTGGTCATATTATTTCTTTCATGTCGCAATCTGGTGACATTTTATCCTCTGCCATCAGGTTAGACAGAGAGTTTCCCCGTAGCTTTGTTGCTCACTTGCCATTACCTTGTTTTGTTTATTTTTTTTTTGTTTAAATTTTTGGTTCAAATATTGATCCTAATCCAAGATGCTTGTTGCTGGCTGAGTGAATAAATGCGTTTCCCGCCCAGCAAATGTGCGAGTTGCTCTTGCATCATCACATAGCAATGTTACTAGTCTGGTCCACTCCTCCGCCGCTATTTTGGAGAAAACGGCCCCCGGCCAGTCTTTTTTT
>NC_061535.1:11497500-11585000 GCF_022379125.1 Scophthalmus maximus
GGTGAATTACACGCGACAGTATGTCCTGATAAAGTCTGGTGGCATTATCTTTTATCATAGGGTTAGACATAAGTGTCAAAATATAATCCAAAAACGTTTAAAATAGGTCTTAAGGGGTATATTTTAATGTTCATTATTATCTATTATCTGCAACCGGTCATACATGCTTCAGATTCTTTTCAGAGGTTACCATTAAAACAGACTTTAGCTTGGATTTTAAAGGTGCTTCATAAATTAAGTTATTATTAATATTATTATCTGATACCACCAGAGGGAGTAAGACATTTCATAATTTTATTTTTTTTTTCACATTTAAACACTGCTCTCCAGTCAACACACACATATACATATGCAAAGCCCAGTGCAGAGAACTATAGATGTGTGTTTATAGGCAGATGAGCAGAAAATGCATCTTCCTGCATCTTCTCGCCTGTTGATAATCAGGCAGCATCACGCGGGAGCCGCACACTCACTCACCCCCGTAATGAGGGCGGAGTGCGAGGGGCCCGGTGCTCGGCGGCCCTGCTTCCTCCCGCCGGCCTATCTGCTCGTGACTTATTGATTTCATAGAGCATGGCCACGGCCTGATTGACTTGATTGTTATCCCCGCGTGCGCCGGCTGATTCACTGCAGTCACTCCCGCTGGAGCCCCGGTCGCAGCCAAATGGGATTTCACAGGACACCCTTTGTCCGCCGCACTCCGCCCCCCTCACAGTCCTCTCGTCCAGGTCGCTCCACGTCTCGGTGTCTTCCCTTCATTCGATCCAATTAATGATAGTTGGTTGGGTATTTATTTCAGATTTTGGTCCGTAGCTTGGCCTGCGGATAGAAAAAAAAAACATTTAGAGATATTTACCACATTATCTTTAACAGGGCCGTGTCTTGTTTGCCCTGCCGGGACGGCGCTGGATTGAAATGATAACTATCAATGTTGAGCCCAAGTCTACTCCTGGCCGCGTGACTGACAGATGACTCTTCCAGGAGCGGTGGAGACGAAGAATCCTTCTTTCTGCCTAATTTACATCCTCTCTCTCTCTCTCTCTCTCTCTCTCTCTCTCTCTCTCTCTCTCCCTCTGGTGTTGATTTTGTGTTGTGTTGTGCTTTTCGTGGTGTTAGCGAGTCAAAGCAGGCGGCTGCTGACCTCGGACCTGACACGCTGCCTTCAGTTTATACACCACCACAGCCTACATGAGAATTACACTCGCGGCGTTCCTCTCTCCAGGGCAACTGCACTTTCCTCCTCCCAGCAGCAGCAGCAGCATGTTTAATAACCATACAAGCAGCCGACCATGTACTGTATTTACACACGCAAAGGTGTAGATGAGAACACACAGGCGTTCATTCACTATATGTCATGTAATTAATTGGTACGTTGTCACTTTGATACACACTGACAACACACTTACACTTGATGTGCGATGAATTCATACATCATATATGTCAAATTAGGGTGCTTATCGAAAAAACCTCTGAACGTTTCCGTAGCGTGCTTGTCATAATGATCACACACAACCAGAGCGACGCGTGGAGGTCACATCACACGGCACGGCACGGCACTTGGCACTTTTTTATAATTTTAAAAAGAAATACCTCAAAGTTCAGATGGCTAAGTTTTTCTGCCCACCAAGGCGCCATGTTTAAAATGTGCCTGTTATGAAAGGAGTCTCAAATTATTCCTATTTAATATCATTACATCTTACGGCCGAGACCAGTGCATCAACTTCCCATCGGTGACAATCCAGCCTGAGAACCTAACTTCCCCTCGGCCTCTCTAATGCGGAGATGATGGGGGACGGGGGGGGGGGGGGCGGACGGGGGGGCACGATGACTAAGTGAGTGTCTAAGTGGTCTAAATGAAGATGAGTGGGAGAGTGGAGCGCCGCTGTGTCCCGTCCCCCCCCCCCGTCCCCCCCCATGACGGGAGGCCTCTGGACACATTTAAGATGCAGGTGTTGTTGTTTAGCGCCGTGACTCCGGCTCTCTGCTCCCCTCAGCCAAAGTCTCTTAACAATTACAGGAGTAAAATACCAACCAGGTTTGACAGGCGACCGCAGAGAAACAGGTCCGTGGGCCATTTCTCCGGCGCCGCGAGGCCGCCGCGAAACGTGTTCGGAGCTGATTGTCGAGAAAAAAGGGTTCCTGCGACCGAAAGGGAAAGTTTATTCAGATTCTCTGATGGTGGACCCCTATTTTTTCTATAATCTCCTAATGAGATGTCTCTTTTGAAACTACTGTAGGAAAAAAAGAAGAAAAGGACAGAGAAAATGAACGAAAAATGTCCCCGTCTTTCTTCATGAAGAGGCGGCAGTGGCTGCGCGAGGCGTGCTGTAGGTGTTGTTTGTTGGTGTATATGTGCTTAAATATATCTCCCGGTCCCCCCCCCACAATGTTTACACAGATCGTCTCATTCCACATCAGTGTTCTTCCTTCACACAATAGTGCGCAGGATGCCTCCGTCTTCTCCTCGCGTCTGTACTTTGTGAAGGTTACTCACACCTACGCATCCCCCCCCCCCCCCCAAACTTAATATCCCTTATAAACAAACTTAATTAGCAGGAAGTGATGTACGCTGGGATTAACTGCGGGGCACGCCGAGGAGGGGAGGGCGGGCGGTCGGCGGGGCGAACAGCAGCTGCCGATAATCACCTTGCATTGTCCGATTGGTTAACGGCAGGGGCTATTTTCAGCGTCGCCATGGCAGCCAGTTATGAGGCGCGCGGCAAAAGTTGCTGATGGACGGAGCGCCGCTGTGTTCTTCTCTGTTCCGTGTCCACGCCCGGGTAATTGATTCTATTTATACGTAAGTGTAAGATTGTCATTAAAAGTGGCCGAGAAACTTGTTAAAACTTGTATAGTTCATGCAGCTTCTGTTTTTTTTCTTCTTTTTTTTCTCTCATCGACTGTAATGCTGTGGAACTTGGGAACAGCAGACGTACTGGTGTGGATCTTTAACCGCACATATCCGTTACAGAGGAGCAACACGTCCTGGTTTTTTTGATACGGATTTTGACGTCCTGCAATTGAATCGGAAATTGGCAGGGATTGTAGATTTTTGGCCTTTTTTTTTAGCTGGTTCCACTCCTGCGGCTAGGACGTGCCCTCACATTGTGCGCTGCTGTCTTGGCTGGGACCTCTGGTTGCTAAACCCCTCCATGCCAATTAGCTCCGGTCCCGTCACCATCTCCTCGGCAGGACGTCGCCTTACCTTGTGGTATTTCTTGCTTCGGCCAAACTCTCCCGCTAGTCTTCGTTTGCACTTTTTCAATCTTATTTTTTCATACTTGCCCGCTCCTGCACCAACACCGCCTTGTGTACTTTGCCTCAGGCTCACCTTCTGCCTGATGTCCCGGAAATGCTCTTGTCTGTTCCCCCTACGTTTCCCCACCTTTCTGTACACTGGATTCCCCTTGCACAATTGCCGCTTTGCACATTGGTGCACTACCACATTAACTAGTAACTAGTTAGTCCACTAGTTAATGTGGTGACTAACCAAAATTAGAGACTAATTTAGGCCAGTCCTTACATTGCACCATATTTGCATATACACAGTTTCCATTGTAAACGCTTCTTGTTGTGCTCAACATTCGTCCCGTGCCCATTCGAATCCCGACAGAAACAATTTCTACTGCCATAAATTTTTATGGCATTCATAATGGTCTAATGACTGAAAATGATCTGTATAGAAAATGTGTGTAAATGAGAATCCACACGACAACAGACATAATACTCCATCAAGTGGATCTTGAGAGGATCATAAGCAGTAATGACAATAATTATGATGTGCGAGAGTGAAGCCAATTGACTCCAGTGGGCTTCTTCAGATATGCTCCTTCGTGGAAATGTGCAAACCAACACTGTTAATGGAACCAGTCACCAAGCGAAAAAGCGTAATAATGAGGACATTCTCCTCGGCGGGTATGAGCCTCTCTATGCAGGCGTTTGATTTCCGCATGTTTTCTGTGCTTCAGCAGATTTCTTGTGGAACAAAGTTTCAACGGTTACTGTCATTTTGTTGTAGTGAATCAGCCCCTTCCTCAATACACTTGTATTTACAACTATTGACATATAATGGTAAAAATGCCGTTGGGAGCCGACATGCACCTTTTACACTTATGGCTGCAATAGCCACAGGTTGAATCTCTGCGGCAGAACTGCCACTTTCAAATCGAGAAAACCTAATTGGAAAGTCAAACTTTTGATTAACAGCTTGACAAACAATTAAGTTAACTCATAACATAACTTTGAACTGATCATTCCACTTCCACAAGCAGCGGGGGGAACTTGGCTTTTTAAGTTGAACCGGCTCATGTAATGAAACGTAATTGTCGCTTTCAAATTTTGCGTACGCCCAGTTTTGGCGTTTTCGCTGAAGGGACTCGCAAAAAAAGAATAACTGGGGGGCTGGACAGTTATTCTAATCCTTGTAGTAAAAAGAAGAGAGGAAGGCAGGGACCTCAGCTCCTTCCTCTCCCGATCACCAGTCTTCCTTTGTCCGTCCGGCCCCCAACGCCCCCCCTCCCCTGTCAGTCTCCACCTCTCCCTCTCTTGTCTCCACTCTGTTTTCAGCTGCCTTTGATTTCGACCCCCCCCCCTCTCCATTTCTCCACCTCCACCTCTGCCCTTCACCAGCAGACCCCCTCCTTCCACCTCCCCTTCAACCTCCCCGAGCTGTTCTTTTCATATCTGCTCTGCTCCTCACACTCGCCCTGCGTCTTATCTGTCTTGCTTTGTGGCCTCGCTACAGCGATGTCACCATACGGACCGTTGCGGCCACGATGACGCCAAGTGTGTCTACTTGCATGCGACGCAAATAAGCATGGTCGCGGCAGAATTGCGGACGTTTTGTCCCGAGCGTGGCCCCAGGAGTTGGCCTTCGGCCCACTGCAACGCCTACAGCTGCGGTGCAGATGTGCGGGTCCCCAGGTGTCCAGGTGCGATGACCAACCGGGCGCAGCTGCAGCGGTGTAACATCACGCTCAAGGCAGCTGCTCCGACAGGCTGTCAACTGTGCCGAGGCATCTGTCCAACTTAATCTCCGACCAGCGGACGCTGACACCTGCTTTCCGGCCGATGGCCTCGCTGTCTGCTTCGGGTCCGCCCGATGCTCAGAAGACGAATTACTCATAATTGATGCTGTACATTATCTCAAAAACTTTGCCCACCTCTGTCCGCTCTCGCTCCGACGATAAAAGGTCAGTCTGCCTTAATCTATAAAGCAAATGGAAGCTTCATTTGTCTCCCCCCCCCCCCCCACCGCACCGCAGCTGAGGCTACGGACCAAAGACGAAAAGAGAACGCTGAAAGTTGCCCCTCCTCTGTGTTTTAAGTGCTCACCCAAGACCTCTGCTTTCTCTTGGAATGCATTTGCTTTGGCTGATCTCTCCATGTGGCACAAGGTTGTTCGGCATGCTGACACAAAGCCGGAGAGAGGGAGAGAGTTACTCAGTAAATGCCCAAAAAGTTGTTGAATCGGAAGGCTTTATGTAAGTTTCACTCCCTTTCAAAGGTTGATTGCACAGCTTAGATTTCCGACGCCCCCCTCCCTCCCTCCGTCGTCCAGGCCACACGGTCCGTCTCATTTCTCTGACGGTGAGTGTTTACCGGCTGGCCTTGACTACCAGATAGAGCAAGTCCTTAGAGCGATGGAAGCCCGGCTCCATTGTTGGCTCTTTAGAGATATGCTTAGCAAATGCCTCAGGCAGAGCTGTTAGCATCAATGACAAAATGCCAGCTGTGAGATGCATGAAAGCAAACAGCAAACGATAAGAAAGAAATGCCTTTTTCCCTTTTGCTCCGAGATTGGGATACACAACCTTGATGCCGCTACACGGGTATGAGGTTCGTAAAACTATCAAATAACTTTGCAGAAAGAATCGCAGCCTCTCATAGCACATAGTTACCGCAGGGATTCACAGGACTGCCCCACCATTTGCAGACTTCTGTCGTCCAACACTCACTTTCTCACGGACGTTCTTCTGTTGCATCACTGGCAACGCGTTCCACATTTCTCCTACAGAATAGGTTTGATGAGCGGGTCTGTCGCAGTGCTCCTCTCACTATTCCTATCTATTCCTTGACCTCAGCGGAAAACGTCATGAGGTCAAGGAAAGCTGTAAAGGAGGACTGATAGACTCCAGAGAATCCGATGGACTACAAAAAAACGCAGCGGCTCCAGCCATCATTTTTCAGTGTGTATTACAACCGCGCGACATGTAGATGTAAATGCTTCATATGTAACGGTAATTTACATGCTGACGTGCGTCACTCCTGGGTCATATTCATCCGCTGTTTAAAAGCCGAGGCCCCTCTGTCTGCTCGTCGTCGCCAGATTGCTCTGCCAGCTTGTTGGTATTGCCCCAGGCCAAACAAGTCTCCAGTCAGTTTGATGGGGTTCCTTTTTTTCGGCCTTATGTCGATTTTGCCTCGACACCCATCCAGTCTCTTTGTCTTAATAGGAAATTCTCCAGCCTGAAATCTGTCTTTCCTGATACCTTGCCTCAGCCACCACGCCAGCTCTGGAACCATACCTCTTCCCGTCATGCTCACCAGCCAGACACTACACTCCTGTTGCACATTTTGACGCCGTGAACGCTTTGGTCAGATAATCTTGAAACTATTCTGATTGATACTGAATCCAACCTGAACAAACCTCCCATCTCTACATATCATCTTGAGATGTTTCTACACATTGACTGAAGTCAAGATGAACACAGAACATTCTCTGCAGTTGACAGTTTGGCAGATTAAACCTCATATGATAAAGAAATAAATAAAAAAACAATCGTCAGGTTGTGTGCGGTAAAACTTCCTGAGACCGTCGTAGTCTGTGATTTGAAACATCACACGACAGCCTTCATTTTTGTCTGCGCTCGAACAATGCATGCTTACACAAAACCTAGTTTCCGAGGCATACCAGGATCACGAGGCTATACAAGGACACACACACACACACACACACACAATACACCCTGTCCAAGTCATAAACCTGTGAATTTCATAAACGCACCAATCGGGAAGATTTGGCCGATGCTGTGCTGTTTCTCGTTAACAGTAAATAGCGTCACTGGGTCCTGGAGGTGAAATTACACTATATCATGGCTGAGAGCTCATTAAAAATGGATATGAGTGGTTGACTAACAGTAGCTCCCAGGCTGGAAAGTGTCAACGGGGCCCGCCGCTTTCCTCCCATGTTGTAAAAAATTCAAGCTGATGTGACACAGCGGGCACATTGGTGCCAGACATACACAGTGATTTATGCCTCTCATTTCCAGTAGGGGACATTTTAAGTGAAAGTGCGGGGAATTTGCCAATTTTTACACTGCAAGAGGGGAAAAAAGTAACACAGTTGTACGCTTGGAGAAATGATCCACATTGTTGCGGGGAAAAGCAAAGAGGCCTGGACGCCACATATGTCAGTAGCGTGCTCACAAATGACCTGCTGGCAGTCGCTGACTAACATCCGGCGCGTGACCGCTAACACAAACAAAAACATCAACCGCAAAAGGGGAATTGATGATATCATCATGTGAATAGGCTGCGGTTTTAATATTCAAAGCAATAAAGGATACGAAGCTGAAGGCAACTTGCGAGGAGTCCGGGGTGTCGGTGAAACATCACACCATTAGCTCAGACAGAGAGCGGGATAAAAACCGGTAACACGTTTAGCGTCTGTTATGAACTCTGGTAAACATGCATGTAATGAGGAGAATCCTTTCGTTCCTACGGCTGAATCCACAAATTCCACCCTCTGGACATTTCTGCCATATTCCATATGTACAGTAATGTGTTCGCCATCGTCACCGTGTCTGCTGGAGGGGGTGACGACCTCATGTGTTTCCAACACATGAAGTCAAATTTGTCACCTTGTAACAAGGATTTTTCTGATGGTTTCTTAACTGAATTGGCAACTTGTACAGACGACTTTTTAAAAAAAAATGCCTTTGACACAAGCTACCAAATACAACATTTTTATCAAATTGAATCCCTTTTTTCGTGTCTTTGCCATAATGAAATCCAACGGCAGCGGCTCAGATGTGCTCACGTTGCTCGACAGCAGCAGCCTGCCACCCCCCCCCCCCCCCCCGCTGTCGCTCCCACCAACGTTTGCAGCGGTCGCGCAGAAAACAACAGAGACTTCCTCTGACAACTTCTCGGTAGGCCCGATTTGTCACATGTTGTTTCTCATTGAACTCCGCCGCATAAAACATCCCCAGCGACGTCTACTGGGAAAGTGTACAGGTGGTCTCCTGCTAACAAGTGTACACACACACACACTAAGATAGAAATGATTTGTGCATTTAAATTACATATTTCCAAAGAGTCATTGAACGTTTAGGTTCTTTTTGCTGGGCAAACAATGCTTAAATCTACATTTGGCCTTGATTTCCCTGGATTCTGAGGATTGTGCTCATCAAACTCTGAGTTTTAGCAGCAAAGAAACATAAATGGTGATATTTCAATGGAGACTTGTTTAGCCAATGACGTTGAAACCATAGGCTGTCGATAATGTGGAACCCATGGTCCCCGCTTCCTCCCGTTGTACAAAATTCAAATATGGGTACCATCATCTTGCGCTTTTAAGGTAATTTGGAGCCAGAGTCTGAGGCTCCAAAGTGGAGCCGTGACACCGATGTCCTGCCGATACACATGCTCGACCCTTCGTCAGTCTCAGCTGCCAATCGTGACATTACACCCTGTTTTTAAAGGATCGAATCCCTAATTGATTCCAAACTTCAACAACATCAGAAACCTGGACATTTGAACACACATCAGTTTGATAGAGAAGTCATTACTGAGGAAAAATGTATTTGCCGCGTACTTTGATCTTTAGTTTGGTCCATGACCCATTCACTAACACAGAAGAGGCGGGGTTGATGTCATATTGTGCATCTAGCCACCAGGGGGCGACGTAGATGATTTGGCTGCACTTTTTGGGTGGCTGTCATGTCGTCCATCTTCATATACAGAAACTGGTGTTTCAACCATAGACATATTTTACCATGTGCCATGAATCTCTCACAGGTTAAAAGCAGAAGAGAGATGGGTTGACAGAAGATGAATGAAAACAAGTAGACAAAGAAAACCTGGAGAATCAGTGAGGAGACATGGGAGAAGTGCTACATGTGAAGAAAAAATCACAGGATGGAAAAGAAAGATGACAGTGGCAGAAAGGAGATGATGGTACAGAGCGGCGGAGGGGAAGATGACACGCAACGCTAATCCTGACTACCGGCCTCACCAATTAGCTCACTGTAGCTGCTTGTAATTCCAGCAAATAACAGGCGAGGCTCCGTAAGGGGAATTCAATTAATTGCTATTTTGATTATATTTGTCTCTCCCTCATGACATATTTATCTCTGCCGCTGTTTCAATTTCTCCTGGAATTATGTTGATTTACATGCACCTCCTGCTAATCTGCCTCTATCTGTTTTAATGAAGCAAAAGGGATTAACAGATTCTCTCTCTCTCTCTCACTCACACACACACACACACACACACGCGCTACTGGGAATAGTGGAGTTAGAGTGATATATTGAACCAGTATTGGCCTTATTAGAAATACAGTAAATGAATATAGTGATTATCATTGATTGTTTGCGTGATAGATCAAAAAAAAATAATTGTTGACATCAAGGGTCGGTACACACTAATGGACCACCTATCACCTTTTATGGTACAATGTAATTCACAATTCTAACAACATGTCACCGATTAATGTACAAAGCCAAGATGCTAATGTATTGATTGATATAATTCTACTAGTTTAAACATATTATATGGAGGTCAGCCACAACTTTTCAGAAACTAATAGTATTTTTTAAGGTTTCCTTGGTCTGAGTAACTCAGCGAAAACAGATATTTACACACATCGATATACATAATCTCCATCCATACTTACAAACCGTGTTTGACATGACCATTCACGTACACTGGGAGTACTGGGAGTAGATTATCTACTCTGTTAGCAACGCTTGTAATTCATTATCCGAGTTGCTTTCACTGCTGGGAAGATGAATCGTGACTGATAAAACCCAATCAGGAGGCAAACGTTTGTGCCAGTCCAGATTAAAACCTAACTTCCCAGAGTTTTCAAGGTCAAACTGGGTTGGCAGCATTTCCAAAGGTCTTCATAGGGGCTTGAAACAAGTTATACTTTTGGTAGATTACACTGACGTGCTATTAAACTGAATAGGACGTATACAGTATAAGATAAATATTGAAGTCAAATCCAGCTATCACATCCTTTTTGTTCCCTTTTCATTCCCCTTCCTCCTTCATGCTCTCGTCTTCCCTCGGCCTTGTGGACAAACAAAGCTCCAGACGCCATTTGGTTGATTCAGATCCCAGCTCCCTCCCCTTCTGCACTCCGCGCTGATTGTGATGCCTTCCTAACCGCCTCCGAGGGCGCCAACACACTTTTATGAAGGATCCAGCGTTTCCCTAAAAGCTAATCATGTTAGACATCAAAGAGCAAGGCTGCCGCCTTGATCAAGACACATCTGAAGACACTGCCTGGCGCACTGCTACCGCTCCTCAGGATTAGGCCTAGCATGTGTGTGTGTGTGTGTGTGTGTGTGTGTGTGTGTGTGTGTGTGTGTGTGTGTGTGTGTGTGTGTGAGTTCCCCTGCATGAGAATAAATGCAGAGAAACGGAATTGGAATGTTTCAGAGTCAAGTCCGTGTGCAGATATTTAGATAAGGGATGGATTAAACACACAGGACTTCTCCTCTATTTATTTAGAGCACCTCCTGTTTGCGCTACGTGACGCGACACATGCTGCTCAAGCGTATTTCGTACAGGTCGAGAGGCGAAGAAGAAGAAGCGGCAAAATATTAAGTAGAATGGCCACGGTAAAATCAGGTGGACCAAACCTATTGAATTCACTCTTATCCAGCCCTAGTGAACAGATGGAGTAAATCCCAATAAATGAAGTTGACTCAACTCAGGGAAATTTAGTTGGGCTCAACAGGATTCCTTGTTGATTGATGAGAGAAAGTCATTCAATCATATTGGCAGGATTGAATGACTTTAATTGCCCAGTTGTTTAAAAAAGTGCCGTAACATTTGTTCTTTGTGCATTTCAGTTACTCCCATGAATACGCTCGTTGAACTGAAATATGTTAGGCGTTGCAATAGGTTACAACAAATCTGACAAGGTTTGGCAGTCCAAAACAAAGATTTTGATAACAATTCCTTTACAAAAATTTATAAGGGAGTAAAAGGGATCTTTTATATCAATGATGGGGGTCATGGTGAAGTGGTACTAATGCTCTCATTATAATATCCAAAGTAATTAACTGTTTTCTTTTGGCTGTTCTATTTTATGTGATTATTTCTTTCTGTAACCACTGGTCTCATATTACAATAGGCCTGTGGGTCTTATCAATTCAGGGCTCGGTAAATACATTTGTACCATCAACACTGAGATAGAGTCTTTTTTTCCTTCTCATTTGTATTTCCTCCACGCCTTCCATAATAGCCTGGATATGTGTGTATGACAGGACTTTAATTGCCAGGGTTAACAAGGTGAGCTCCACTCGGCCACCTTTGTGCCGTTCAAATCATCGCAGGGATATTCAAATCCGATCCCCTGTAAACCTTTCGCCCAAATGGGAAGTGCAAGAGCATAAATCCGGGCAATAACAGCAATATGTGCCGGGATCTAAAGTGGTAAATCCTTAAATGATGTTCTAACGCTCGGCGAGTGACTTCATTGGGGTGAAGTGACCCCACTCTTCAGACAGAACAGGAGAAGGGGGGGGGGGGGGGGGGGTCGGCGGGGAGAGAGAAGAAGAATATGAGTGAGCGAGGCAGTAGGATTTATAGATTGTCATATAAAACCAGAAACAAAAGGAATAGGGAATGCAGGAGGAAATACACTCAACATGGACTCAACTGAGGTCTTTTTTGTTCCAATTGTTCCTTTCTATTGTATTTATTGTAAGCAATATAAGGATTTTTCTTTTTTTTTTTTACATCTGCACCTACCACCATGGAAACCATACCTCAGCCATGGCAACCATATCACGCAGGGGGGAAAAAAAACGTTCAAGTAGAAAAAGGAATATAGGAGGGAAACTGAACTCTACACAACAGGGATTTCTTACATGGTACAAATGTTCTGGATTTGAACCTGAGTTTCAGCCAGCTGGGTCCTTTATATGTGGAGTTTGACGTGAGTTCCTCATGCCTGCGTGCGTTTCCTCCGTGCACTCCAGCTTCCTCGCACAGTCCAAAGACCTGCAGGTTCAGGTTAATTGGTGTGAATGGTTGTATACTGTATGTGAGCCCTGTGATGGATACGGGCCTGTCCAGGGTGAATCTGGGCTCCGGCTCCCTCAAAGGATAAGCAGTATAGATAATGGATGGTTGATTTTGTTTGCGAGAGAGAGAAGCGAACCAAAGTCTCCCGACTGGGAAACGTTGCAGTTCTCCGCCCTCTGCATTTTGGCCAAAGGACCTGATTTGTGGCTGCACCCGCTCGGAGGACACGCGCATCATTCATGAAGGACAACATGATTACTGTTGCCCCCTTGTTGTCTTGTGTGAGATGACTGTGGTTGTCCTCCTCAAGACCGGGACCACTGCAGTGACTGATGTACTTATGAGCAAGAGGTGTCCCCACTGATACCCACGCTGAAACAGTAGTCCTTGCTATTCACACAATCCAGGGCATCTTGAAGACGCTCAAATAGACCAATGCAACAAGAGATGAGATTATAGGAAGAAAACGTGTGTTTAAATGCCCTCTATGTTTAGATAAATGACAATTTCCTGAAGCGTGTTTGTCGACTGACTCCCATTTTGCGGCGGTTTCCCTGTATCGGAGGTTTTTGAATAAATAATGAAAGTTCTTCTCAGCGGGGCTCGTTTCCATTATCTTGTCAAATAGCAGCCTCCGCGTCAAATGACCCTGGTAATGTTAGTCGCCGCTTTGCAAACCAGTTGCTGACCTCAATGATGAGTTGTTTTCTCTGTCACAATTGCCAAACAATGTCCAATATCTTTTTTTGCAAAGTGCAGTGAGTTGAGCCCTTCAGGCACATTCATGTACCGATCATACTTTTCAACCAAAAGGTGGCACAACACAACTCCACTCCAACACGACCTCAGCATGACAATCTCATGCAGTTTTCATCCTGCGATATCTCATCGGCATCGGTTACCGATTACAAATAAAATTGTAATTTGAGATATTAAAGCAACACTCACATGACTGTATAATTCTGCCAGTGTTGTGCAGCTGAATGAGCTGACCTTTGTGAGGACATTGTATTCTGCAGTTCTGTGAAAGAATATCCGAAACATGAAAAATCCAACTTGAACGGGACATGATGGCTGCTGCACCTTATGCTCTTAATGTGCGGATTTGAATATTTAAAAAGACACACTGATTGCTGAATGGGTTTTTACCTACCATTCTTTGACTTTCAATGGAAGACCCATTCTCCCCCTCACACACCAATTCCCGCTCCGCTAATTGACAACCCTAATCAAGTGTTTCAGCCCAGATAGCTGTTATTTCTGATAATTAATGTCATTGTCGCCATGTTTGATTTTAAATATTGGAAGGGATGATTTGAATATTAAGTGTCTCTCCCACCTGTCTCCTTCCGGGCCCGGCCGATAAAGGGCCATGTCTAATTGGTCTGTAACTTTGACAGTTAAAGCAATTAAGATGACAGGTAAGAGCGTTTAAAGGTTTATGTTTTATGTTTAAATCGGCAGGAACAGCCCTTCTCCGGCCTCTGCTCCACCTCGGCTCCACGTCTCCCCCCCACCACTTCCCACAACCATGATTGCCATTCTCTGTCACTAGGCGTGAAATATTCTGCTGATCTCCAGAGTTCTCTGTATTCTGTCTGGATAGGATTCTTGGAGAGGGACTAATAGGCTCATTTTTTTTTTTGTATCCAATCAATTGGCCTTATCTTACTGAGCACATACTTGCACAAGATGTGTGATCAAAATGCATGTTGCAACATTGTTGACTCAGCCAAGAGGCTGCACAGAGGTGAGGAAGGTGACAAGCTAATATCTCCATCTGACATTGAACCATTAGGGTTCCTGGTGATACACCATTAAGCCTGTATGCTGGGATCAGGTCAATCCTTTATTTAAAGTGCATCTAATGAATATTATTGGTTCTTTGCACAAAACGTGGGGGGTGGGGGCTCATGAGGGAATGTTAATGCCAATGAGCTCACTAAATACAGAGATGATCTAGATGGCGTGTTGATTTCTCCTACAACCCGTCCGATCGTGGTGACTGCTTGTTTCTTGACCTGTTTGGCCTTTTTTTTTTTTTGTGATGCTGCAGCGTCCTGTGATCTTTTCAATTACTTACAGCTATCATGGCTGATGGAACTGATGGCGGGAGGCCAAAAACTGTAAGAATTTGAAGGGTGCACTTGGTGAGTTGTAGTATCGCCCACGAGAACTGACTCAAGGACACTGATGGGCTGGGTTCTACATAGAGACTGCAACAGTTTTTTCACTGGAATTGTCTCATTTGTTGTTAAAGATGTTCAAACCAGATTCAATTTCTAAGGTACCCACGTCGGTTTTACAACCAGACCAGGAATATTTTATCATACACCAGCTGTTTGTTGATCGCAAAGCTTTTTTAAGTAAGGACTTTGAAATTTTGAGAAAATCATCATTATCAAAGTGTTTTTTTCCCCCCACCTTGCTTGATTGTTAAGCGAGGACGCAAAAAAACAACAACACAAACTCAACAGTCAGAAGTGGTGCGCGCATCGAGAGAGGGAGATGAAAGCCCCTCGCAGGAGTGCGCTTGAATTCACCATTTTTGTTCCTATTACCAGCTCATCTGGTGCCGCAATAATGGAAAAAAAAAAAATGTTTTAGTTGATTAGCTATACCTGCCACGTGATGACGATACATAATGCGGAGGGACACACTCTATGCTCAAAGCGTTCAAAATGGAAGCGATTATTAATCGAAATTGGGTGGAGGATGAGAAGATCTGGAGGGGAGGGGGGAGTGGGGGGGGGGGGGGGGGGAAATAAAAGCATTGATAAGGTGAGATGCTCTTTGCAGGAAAAAAACGTACGGATCTCTCATTCTTTCACAGCAGCGGGGATTCACAGTGAACAGAAATGCAGCGTGGATTACATGGGAATAGAGAGAAAGAGTTGGAAAAATCCAAACGGAGGGGAGCGCGGTGGGCCTTTGCGGAGCTGTATTGGTGGCTCCTCTCCCCTCTGCATTGCCCTGCTGAATTGCGGTGACCTAGAGCGATTCTTGAACAAATAAGATTGCCTTTGTGTGTGCATTATTTTCTGTTGACATTTGCTAAGCGCTAGAGCTCCTGGCCATGGGAGATAGATGAGGGCCCTAAAATGTCTCTGTATCTGCCAAGGCCTTTCATGTTGCCTTGAGAGGAGCGGTTGTGTGTGTGTGTGTGTGTGTGTGTGTGTGGGGAGGAGGAGAACGAGAGTAGAACGAGGAGAGGGAGAAAAAGCTATGTGATTGCCGCTCAGTAGAAATCCACCGGAGCTTTGTTTCTGACAGCTGAAGGTAAAGGTTATTGTGCTGCCTTTTCCTTCTCGCCGCGGTTGTCTGTAGTTTTCAGTGGAAAATGGGTATAGAAATACTGTATTTTTTCTTGGTGACAACGCGTTGATATGCCCTCCCATTGACTTCCACTTCTACGCCAGATAATAGATGTTAGGCGGGACCTCGAATGCGTTCACGTGAACGTCAGCCGAGATTGACCTGCAATCCAGGCACAAAACTCCGCCGCAGTCCAAAGTCAACTGTGGTCCTGATGTGTTTAGACGCCACCAAATATCTGGGGTGCAAAAAGGTAAGTGGAATGTAAGTGGCAGACGATTATATGTCACTCAACGGTACAGTGTGTGCAAACACAAATAGGCATAGAATAAAAAAAAATAAAAGCAGTTACTTATACACCGGTTTAGCATGGAGAAAATTGAGCAGAAAAAATTGGGTGTCTTGCCTCAACAAGGGGTCACGATATGAATCAAAGAGGTAACCAAGAAAGTATTAGGGTAGAACGTAATAGTGAAAATAGTAATAATAATAATAATAACTATAGAACCATCAGTGACATGGCACCAAAAGTGGACTTTTTTCTTTGTGTGATGGGGTCACAAGCAGAACAAGGCTAATTAATTTAATGGTGGCTTAAAGAGCAGGGGTATTTTTTCGAAATTCCACATGAAAGTGGTTGATTCTCTCAAAGGCCAAAGAGAGTCTGGCATCACCATGAATGTATTTAAAACAAAAGAAAACATCATGTATTATTCCCACATCTGTGTCCTTCCCTAGGTCTGACCATTTCCCTTCGAAGCAAAACATTCATATTATATTTTTCAGCGAATGACATGACAGCGTGTGGTTGATGTCCTCTGCTCAGTCCAGGTCAGGGAACTGGCACTAGCTTTGAGCAAAGAGAAGTACACGCTTTAGCCAATCAACTGATAAAAAGACAAAAACCTACCAACCCTGTTACAACAACCAGCTTGTTGATGAGCCGGGTGCTGGCCTACAGGCTGTTATTAAGTTAGCTGACTGGATGGAGATTGGCACTTTGAGTGTCTTGTATAATGTTGGCTTTTGAGCAACAACTGAAGATCAGAACTGAACGGTAGGCCTTAACCCTGAAGCTGGAGCAGAGTCAGGAGGGCAAGCTAGTGTTTCTGGGATTGGAACTATGCTGGAACTGAATGGCCAACGCTACGTTTCAAGCCCCTTTTCTTTCCTCGCCTATTGTCTGACTGGTCAAGCCAAAGTCCCAAAGTCATATCTCATATGTCAGAACCAAAACTGTAAAAGAGGCAGTGGTTTACTGCAATAAGCCCGACAAGACATACCCACCAGGTGGACAAGAGTCAGCGAGCAGCTCCGGCAACCAGGACAACGTTGCCTAGATTGACACAACGCTAAATACAATAGCTCTGTTTGAATCTTCACTAACTCGGATTGTTAACATACACTGCTCTTTATCTGCCCAATGGTCCACTGTTCACTATCTTGTCTCTGACACGGCGTCTACACAATAGGCGTAGCAGCAGCTGCTTCAGTGCTCCCTGTGTGAATACATGGGGGGCATTGAGGCACAGTACAGTTGTGGGCCGAAGTCAATTTGGAAGACTTCAGAGCCCAATACTGAATCAGAAGGAAATAGACCTAAAAAAAATACACGTTGGGTAGCGTTTACTGGCATACAGCGCATTCATACCTTTGACATCATGACAGTGACGACTGAAAAACACGGTTGACGGGGTTCGACCCTGTGTGCTGTTTGGTGCTGGGCAGTGCACAGTGGATTTATCAAAGCTTTTTCATTGGAAACACTGCTGCTGCTTGGAATAAGGATGAAAAGCAGTAAAAAAAAAAAAATCCCATTCTGATATAATCTGAATGTTCTGAACCTTCGGAAAAAAACAACATAGCAGACATTGTGCATCTGTATTGCAGCCCATCCCCCCAGAACAAGATGGACAGATTCAATATCTGCTTCAGGGGAGGCCAGGAATGACTTATTGTCAAATAAAATAAATTGGTCATCACTTACTGTCAACTGGTGATCAACCAAGCGTTTTAATAAAATATGATGCATGACTGTATATGTGGTCAGAATTGCAAGATGGATTTCTCATTACGGTTTTGTTTTTGTATGCATTTGCATATGGATCATTGTTGTGTGCACGCACACTGTGTTGTTACATACAGAACATTTCCATAAAAAAAAAAATATATACATATATATGTATATGTATATATATATATATATATATACATATATATATATATATATGTACACATAGCACCCTACAGTGAAGATGCAGTAGTCTTGAAAGATGTATGTACTGCATTTGTGATTGTTGAAAAAACACTATATGCAGGATCGACTAGAAGCAGTCGTCTTTCCTCCATCCCGCCATGGAAATGATTGGAAAGGCTGCTTCGACATTGCCTTACCCACAATGCAACTTCACCATCAAATGTCCAGTCAGTCATTTGCGTCTGTTATGTTAGTAGTGGTGAAAGTAGTCTGGAGGCTCTAGCTCCATTGACTCAAGTGTGACTTGGTCACACACCTTTAAGCAATATTTCATTCATTCAATATCTGTATAAAGCTTTGCAGACAAGTTCATTGACATAATTTACTCGTCTCAAAAAGATGTGCTTTTCGAAAAAACATGAAGCAAAGCTATTGTCTACAATCACTTTGTTTTGGCTTCCTGGTGGATTCCAAAACCAGTGTACTGTAGCTTAAACTCTGGCTTTACATAAACGTGGGGTAGATAGCCAGAAATTGCATAGTGTATGTATTTGCAACAGAAAATCTGGATTAACATTATGGTAAGGAATGAAAGAAAACTAAAGAAGAGAGGTGGAATTGCCTGTAGCCAATAGGTGACTGTCAATTCAGCTTGATCTCCCGCAGGCAGGAAGTAATGAAGAACCCGTTAGAACGGGGGGGCCTTCAGCTCCGCTCACTGTACAAGGCCCTCCCTCTACTTGGCATCTCCGGTGCTGCAAAGAGGAAAGCCATCAAGTCCACCATGGAGGCCAGGTGGACCGATCCAGGGACCATCAATATCTGTGCAAAATTGTATCGCAATTGATATCGCATTTGTTGAGATATATATATATATAGACACATACAGTTAAATGAAGCTAATGGAGACCTAGAATAGAGACCCAGGGGTTATGGATATGTAGTGTTTTACTTTAGTGTTTTGTAATGAAAACATGACTGAATTAAGATTCATTTATACTTTTCAATTTCAATGTGTAGTTCCGTGGAGTAAAGAGGTTGTTTTTTTTTCTGGACACTATTCGCTGGTCTACCTGTATCCCACCTCCAGTCTCCCTCACAGTAATTAGAGTTGTGTCAGGCTGGTAAGTGCTATTAATGGAACATCATTATTGGAGTTAAGAAGCAGCTGCGCCGCACTGGGACAGCAGGGGAACCTGGCTGACACGGTCTTTCTACTCTTATTTTTCTTTTTTCTGTTTGTTCCATCCTTTCCCGTCTCTTTTTCCCTGGTCTTTCATACATATGCAATAATCCACAACACACACACACACACACATTCCTATTACATTACAAGGGAGCACATCCATTTTGTCTGAGCATGAATATCTAATTTGCTTCCCTCCTCAATTCACCCTAATTCATCATGTTGTATTGGGCTGTTAGTGGTAACCAATACGCCGGCCTCCATCAGACGTATATATCCATTAGTGGAACAGCCAGAGTTTTCATGTAGCATCACTGGAGATGGTGAATCATCACGGAGACAGCTTTGGTTTTCCCAAGCTATATGTTTGCATACTGAATACATATGGCTCAGATCTTATCAGGAAAATCTGAGCAAATTCCCAACAGTGATAATTCAGTGTAAAGCTTCAGACCAACATAGAAATCCATTAGTTCTGATCTTTAGTTTTAGCTTGATATGTAGAAAATAAATATGTGGTCTGAATTCTAAAAAAAATATTGAATGGGTTCAAGGGAGCATTAGGCTGATCACTGCCGTTAATGTCGAGCATTTCTCTTTAACATGGGATCCCATAACTTGAGCCAGATTTAGAGAAAAACAGCCTCATGGGTTGTTTTTGCAGCCTATTATGACCCAGAGTTGCATTACATATTATTGATTGATTTTAGATGACCTCTAGTGGCTGCAGTAGCTGTGATGGGAGCAAATGAGGAAGTTAGGTGACATAATTTCATCCGCAATGACAGCTCAATACTTGCAATGAGACACAAACATTAAAAGAGCCTGCGATAACAACTGTTTTGTCAGACAAAGAATTGATACCAGAAGCAACACCTAGTACAGCTTTAATTGCTGTACTGACTGGTGGCTTTGCATCTGGATACACAAATGTATTGGGCCCTGGAGTAGTGTTGTAGACGTCTGCATACGAAGGTCTCATCCTGAATAAAGGATTTTTTTAAAAAGCGAAGCCTTTGCTGGGGTAAGGCTGATGGAACCGAACCCCTGACCTGCTCTGGTCCCCCTAGCACTGTGGGTCAGCCCCCTGAGCTGTACAGCGTGACATCTTGTAGAAATGAAAGTGGAAGATGGGGCGTGAAGCCTGATAACGCACTGCTCCTGGACTCGACATCCCCCACTGTTATTGGGTGTGATAGACATCGCTATGTGCAGATAGGATCAGTCATTTCACCAGCCACACAAATGAAAGCGCGCCAAAGAGCAGTCACTTATGACTGTAATATTACATACTGGGGGGAAAAACCACAACGACAACAACACATAAAGTAAGCCTACGTCTGATCTTCTGATCAAGGATTTCATTAATCGCACTAATATTTAAATAGTGCGTGTATGCAATAAACCCAGCAGAGTGTGGAGTAATATTAATAATAATTGCACCTCATTTCTTCAGTATCTCTCCTTCTCCCCCTCTCCCATGTGTTAATTCCTCTTGGGAGGCAAATCACTGAGTTTAAAAGTGAGTAAAAGTGTCTCTTTTCTGTGCCACAGCCTCATGTATGGCTGTTAATTTGCCGTGCAGGGAAACATTATGGGGCCATTAGAGGCTCTTAAATTGGATTCAAGCAGGAAAGTCATTATCGTCCACATAAGGAAGATTTCAATTGAGAGTGCTTCATCTAATATTTGATATAACTACCATATTAGAGGGAAATGTTGGATCGGATTCTCGGGCAAAGATAATTCTCTGCAGCGTTGTTGGATTAAGTTTATTTCACTTTAATAACAGCTGTGGATTCATTCATGTCTTATTTCCCTGCTGAAAATGGGCCTATATATTTGTGTCCTTTAAGCAAAAGAAATCCAAGTAGGATTTATTTTCCCATTTAGATCCCTACAATACAGTGGGCGGAAAATCCTTGAACTAGAATGCAGTTTCGTGTATTTCTTGAAAAAGGGCTGGAGATGTATTGAAAAGATTTACAGTACATTCAGTTGAACAATACCACGACCTTAACCTACAAATCTCAGTGGAGACAGCAAGTGAAGGTCAGAGCACAGTGAATGTAGAATGCCTGTTAGGCAAAAACATGTAAGTATTTAATTTCTGTGCTGAATCTGCCTCTTCTAGGGTAGGAGTAGGAGTAGCTGGAAGCAGCTACTCCTACTCCCAGTCTCTATTGTCAACCATTTCTTATTGCTGTCCTGCCAATCAATTCAATTCAATTCAATTTTATTCAATTCAATTTTATTTGTATAGCGCCATATCACAACATACATTGTCTCAAGGCACTTAACATAGTGAGGTCAATATTACAATATTAGAGGGAAAACCCAACAAATCCCACAATGAGCAAAGCACTTGGCGACGGTGCAGAGAAAAAACTCTTTTTTTACAGGAAGAAATCTCTGACAGAACCGGACTCAGTTGTGGGCGGAGCTTCTGTCGCGACCGGTTGGGGTGAGGAGAGAAATGGGGAAGAGAGGAGAGGTGGGCAGAAAGAGGGCGGGAGGAGAGACAGTAGGAGAGAAGAGAGAGAGAGGACAGTTGTACAACTGCCGCTTTAATCTCTACCAGACTGATCTTTATATCTATATATCATTTTTTGGGGGGAAATAAACTTTAAGGAAGGGATAGGTGAAGCGACTTTGGAGAAAGACTGTTAATATTTCAACTGAGCAGGCTAGCTGTTATCCCCTGCTTGCATGTCTTTATGCTCAAATTTCGGACATGTGGAAAAGGCCTGAGGTGGGGAGAGCACACATCCCTACCCTTCCATGAACCTTGATGGAAATTGAGGCAGGGAGAGCAGCAGCTAAAGACCACGCCACAGAAAAGGATGGTGCCGGGGTTGAGGCGGGTTGCGAAGTGGCTTGCAGTGAAAGCAAGAGACATGGACAAGATCCTTACTACGGATTTTTCCATAGTAAGGAAATTGCATCACTGTGACAGATTGCATGACTCTCTTTAAACAAGCTGCCAAACAACCCAGTTCAGTTGCCTGCTCCTGGACTGTATTGAGCTATGGGTTGTTTTAGCCTCGACTCTGCCACAGTGTGAGAGGTCGCATCCATCTTGCACCTTCCTGCCATGACCACAGATGGAATGGCAGCATCGTGGTTCCGTATTGATGTTCCCGTTGAGCCTGTGTTATGGTATGAGTTCGGGTCAGCGTAAGGCATCTGTCACCCGCACCCATTAAACACATCCCTCTCCTCTTGTTTATCACAGAACGCACGCCGCATTCTTCTGCTGCCCAGACAAACAGTGCAGAGAGGGCAACTCACTCCGGATGTCACCAATAATGAACAGTGTCAAACCATGATTTACTTCCTGGTGATGGCAGGGACGGCACTCTTTGATCCAGCGAACATCAGCTAATGGCGCAACCAGTACTTACTGGAGAGATGGAAGAGGAGAGTCCGGGGGGATGAGAAGGTGGTACTGGGCCAAAAATACACTTGAAATATTCTGCAGTTCCCTGTGTCACACTGCCAAGGGACCGACCTTCATGTGCCATGACGGTTATCACTGATGGCAGCCTCTTAGCATCAGGCTCCATTTTTTTCCCCACCGTCTCCTTGCTGCATGTGTTTGATCATCGGCCGATTTTGATTTCGGATCGCCATGTTGAATGATAATGATGCGTGTGTAGGTGTGTGTGTGTGTGTGTGCCTCACAATGCATCTTAAAGAGATAACCAGGGTGCTGCCTCATGCCAGAGTTTGTTAGAGCTCTACTTTGTCGCATGGTAACTGCTAATTAAATGAAAATGTCAGATGTGGTGCGAGTTATATGTGTGAGTGTGGGCATGTGTGTGTTTCCCTCGCTGCCTTTGACCCACACCAGCCAAACCAGACTGACTGCACAAGAGTCGGACTGGGCTTCAAAGAATCCTACGAGAAGGGCTTTGGAGAAAAACATGCAAAAGAGTGACAACACATCTTCTGTAAAAGCCTGACCTCTTAACAAAGTAAATCAAGTCCTGTTTTCATTCCACCGGCTTCGGGGTGGGTTTTACTACAAAAAGAGAAGCTGCATTTCCTTGGCAAACACACACTCACTATTTAAATCAAACTAAGTGGCGTGTAATCCACTAAGAGTGCAAAGGGGAATATTTTGGGCACCTTATTCTTAATGAATGTCACATCCTGTCTGAGTACTCGCCAGTAGGACAATGTTTCATCTCACGATCTGAATGCAGAACAAAACACTGTTGGCATGAGGTAGAACAGGAGTCTGGCCTCACGAGCGTGCAGCCGACAAAGCTGCAGATCGTATGCGATACAGTCAACAGAATGTCAAAGGAATTCTGTCCAACATTTTGTGGAATTCGCGCCACAAAGAATCGAGGGTGTTTGAGAGCAAAGGGAGGCCACGCAGAAGAGGAGAAAGCGTGTGAAAGAAAGAGAAAGGAATTGATGGAGAAAAGAAACATCAGAGCAACATGGATTATTTCATTATTTCCCTGAAGAATAAAAAGGCACAATTACCAAAAGGCCTTGTAGTGCCACTCTTTTTCACTCTCTGTTTTTTTTTTTCTCTCTCGCTCTATCGGTACATCTCCCTACCCCCCATCCTCTTCCTATTATCCTGCTCTATCAAGGTGGCAGCGCTTTCTTTTGTCCAGCCTGAATGTGAAAGGTCATGCCGGTGATCAAGCCGGTAATTAGACAGACCTTGGAAGAGGAACTAGATCACTGCATGTCACCTTCTTCAAATGAACAGCCAGGGAGCCCTGTGTCCCCTTCATACCAAGCCACACATAAAACCCGTGCCTCTTTTCATTGAAGAGGAAAACGAGAAGAGAACAGCAAGGTGGCTCGCCTTTATTCCTGCCCTTAATCCACTGCTAGTGGCTCCTAAGCCTATTAGTGTCTGGAAACTTCAGGACAGAGGCTAAAAGAAGTGGGACCTCTGAGGGATGAGGGTTGGGGTTTTCATGTGGTGTGTGTGGATCTGTGTGCTTTCATCCCTTTTGCTTCATCCTTTATACACAGTGGGTGGATGAAAGAATGCGTAAACACCTGGGCAATACAACGCGGTAGAATACAACGGGTTTGTGAACTTTCACTTTGTGTCACAGACGGTTCAACACCATGGCAATATGTGTTTGAAGAGGACATGGCAAAACAACTTCATAATGGCCTGTGTACTATGCCCGTCTCCCCAAAACACGTTGAATTTTCCAACTGTACCTCCAGGAAGGCCCGAGGAATTGAGCATTGAGGAATTGTAGCAGCGGCCAGCAAGCCATCGTCTCTCCACTCAGGGGATACGTCCCACTGTGCCGACCTCCCGGCCGCCTGCCAAATGCAATAGTAATTTATGAATACAGCATGTGTATCTGTTTCTTTTCATGAGGGAGCTGCTTGGTTCTGACCGCCTGCTGAGTCAGGCTGGGCAGGAACCTGAACGTGAACACTGACTCAGAGAGAACATGCTGGAGGATGAGACATCGACTGTGGGGAAGATCAAACCCCTAATGAAATGGGGTATTCATGCACAAAGGAAACTAATTCCACTTCACGTATGCCCCAATGTTGCGTTTGTGGCTATTTTTTACTACGTCAACTGACTTCCTCCTTTTCTCCTGTCGTAATTACTATGGCCGCCGGAGTTGACCTAACAATAACAGATAATTGTGGATTATAAATAGTCGCCTGCACGGACTCTTCTTCGTCACAGGACTGTGTGCATAATTGAGCGATTCTTATATTGATATAAATGCATTCTTCTTTCGGAACAATTGTCCAGCTGCTAAATGATAGTATTAATAAAGGACAGTGGCTCATGTGAATTCATTTTAACCAAACAACAATAAAAAATGAGATTATATAAACCGTGGCGTGATTCAGTAAATGCGCAATCAGATCTGTGATTACTAATATTGTATGAGAAAGGGAGAGTTCAGTCTCCTAATTGGTTCGTAGATCCATATTCTCTATAAGCTCTCACATTGCAAGCATGCTATTATGCCCAAGTAGGCAATGGTACATAATATGTAATAGGAATAAGTCATTCGTGAGATTCATCAACTTTGGAGCTCAAACGCATTTTAATCGTCCGCCATGTCCGAGCCGACGGTGTTCCGTCATCGGCAGAACACTGAGGAATGACATCAGCAACTTTAAAACAGACGGGGGTGAGTTGGCGAGCAGATCTTCTGAATGACACGTTTGAGTTAACACAGACCTCTGCCTCCCGTCTGTCCCGGCACTTTCGCTGACTTCGTTACGTCATCTGCATTCATTTAATCAAACGGGAGTTGCACGGCGTTCCAAGTTCGCAAAGAGCGATTTGATCTATCATCTCTCCCGTCTCCAGCCAGATCGGGGACTCTCTCACTGGACACGTTTTGATTGGATTCCCTTCGCTTCTGCAGCTTCTTGGGGGCCCGCTTCGCTTTATGTTGGGCCGTTTGACGCGGTTTGTAATTTCCTGTCTCCTCTGCCTCCAGGATGCAGCCGTCCACCACGAGGCCCCGTCTCCCTCATTCCTACTGATCATCACCTGCTCTCTCTCACCACCGCCGGCAGGGCCCATTATGGCCGCGGCCCTGCTCTTTAGATGATTACAGTCCACTTGAACGGATGCGTTATTGTTGTTTTTGTTGCGGTTGTTGTTGTGGTGGTGGTGGTGGTGGTGGTGGTGCCGGCGAGCAATCTCCAACTGAAAGGCCAGCGTTGGGACAATCAATATGGAGGGAGCACACTTGAAGGTCAGAAGCTCTAATGAGAACGCTGTAATTGCGAATATTCATCTTTTGAATGGTCGCCTCTGGGATGGGGTTATCAATTACACATGCACGCAGACATGCACAAGTTCCTCGCACTCATGTGGGCCTACCAACGGAACTCCACTCACGCTTAAAAAATATATTCAACGAACAGATAAACAGTACAGACGCACTGCTTAAGAGGGGTCAGTGAGTTCCCGAGTAAAAAACTTTTTGCAGGTGCAACAGCTTATACATTTTTAAGATACCAAAAAGAATTAATAGGATTGAATACATCAATAACATTATGTAATAGGATTTAATATAGATTATTTCCACTTTGAGGCGGCATTCTTTAAAAAAAAAAAGGAATAACCAATTCACTGATTCCATATGAAATATACAAACACCTTGGAAATCTATATGATAAATAATACATATAAATAATTTTTTAAATATAATAAATACATATACATTTACAACAACTTAGGACTCTTTATAATAAGTATAAATAAAAATGTAGTATAATACGAATATAATGATACATACATATACAAACAACTTGTACCAGACAGTTAACAGTTAAACTTAATAGATTTACTTTTTTTTTCTGCACCAAAACACCGAAGCAAATTCCTTGTATGTGAAAATCTACTTGGCGAGAAAAAACACACTTGTGATTATGATTCATTAAGTGCCACGACCCGACAACTCACAGATATAGGGAAGAAAAATGATTCCAATGTTTTCATAGGGAGGATACATATTTCACAAAGCAGCTGGTATGGAGAAATGTCACCTACACATTTGTTTACATTGCCTATTATATATTTAAGGAAAATACATTAACACACCGTGTCAACCGTGAAAAATAAATGGAACAAACTGAGCATTCAGTCAGTCTTCTGTTTCATTTTATGGATTATTTTGTCAGTGTCTTCTTCTTCCACCGACTAGTGGAGATGGCTTTCTGTGCAGGCTGTAATTGTGCCGTCAATACCTTGTCAACATGAATGATTTCCATTGTGCGGAGAACAATGGCGGCTGATAACAGCCTGTCTGCAGTACATTTGAAATTCTGGCCTGGGTCAGACCGGGCTGACACTCCTCTGAGCTGGACTGCATGATGTTCCCTCGCTGAGTGGACTCTGCATGGTTCACAGTTCAGTCTGGGTTAGCGTTGGAAGTAAAAGAAAAAAAACTGCACATGGTGAAATTGAGAAGAAAAAAAAAGCCTTCAAAGAAAGGCAGCGAGGAGAGGGAGACCCGGGAGGAAAGGAAGGTTTCCTCCAGGCATCATGGTTTCAAATAGTGGGTGGGTATGAAGAAATTCACTGAAACCAATGACTAAGTTTACCAATTTACAAATGTAACTAGAAAATTCACACTGTCAATCTTTGTCAGTTGGCTGACCCTACCAGCGTCTATCTGTTTCAACTGGTCGTGAATAAAAACTAATTTTTAAAAAAAAGAAGATGAATCATGGACGAAAATGGTGCCAAGGAATGTTCAATGTTCAACAGCATGTTAGGGCCATTGTAGGTTAAAAAAACACCAATTGTATCCGAGGTATAAAGTTTTAAATGTGTGAGATTGATCTCAAAGTCTGTCTGTTTTCTCTCTCACAAATGTCTGAAGGGAATATTTACGAGTCAAACGTCAAATTTTCCAAAAAGTTTCAATCTATATATTCAGAACTTCAAGTGAGTAAGTAAAGTTCAGTGTTGCACTTTTGACAGAGTAAAGTCACAAGGTGCTTCACAAAAGTATGATAGTAGAACATGAGCAAATATTCAGGAAACTGGTCTTATAGAAAACTAGTCAAAGGCCTTTATGAATGAATTATTTGGGGATTAGTCAGCAAATATTCTTCAGCAGCTAAAGAAACAAATATTTTTTTTCCTCAGGAGTTGGAGGAGACCAAAAACAGAGCTAAATGAATATTGGACTTACATTCACCTGGTGGACGCAAACCCAACTCAATGTTTTCTTCACAGTTTGGTATGCTGCCCTCAGGTGGAACACGGGGAACAAAATATTGAAGGTGTGAGAAAGCAGAATTTCAATACGCATACATTAAAAAGCCCAGCATTTCTTTGTCTTGTAATTTGCCCAAACTTGAAGACAGTGTTCCATTTCAGTCTCTTCTCATTTCAGCGGGGAAAGTGAGAGAGAGAGAGAGAGAGAGAGAGAGAGAGAGAGACAGAGAGAGAGAAGTGAATGATAACAAAATTTAAAAAAAAAAACAATACCGTGTTGATTCCCCAGCACTCAGAGGCAAATAACTGCTGGTGTTTTGTGTGGATCGTCGAGAGACAAGTGATGCGTGCTTGGTTGTTTGATTCAGCTGAACTCAAAGGGAAACAGAGAATATCACAGAGGAAGAAAAGGGGAAGCCTCGCAGAATTCATTGTTTTCCAAATAGTTGTAAGACCTTCGATAGCTTCAATTTAAAAAAAAAAGAAAGAAGAGAGGCTTGCTTCAGCCATTTTGGTAATTTCCTCTCTCTACAAAGAAATGTAAAGTAATTACAATTCCTGGGGAGAAGCATGTGTGGGACGATAGGGGGAGATAATGTATGTGTGTGTGTGTGTGTGTGTGTGCACGTGTGCATTTCACACAAATGTGTGTGCATGCTTTGCAATTAATTTCTGTGATTTCCTAGCAGTCCTTTTACAGGCTCTTTAAATGTCATCCGCCGCCATGATTGACATGCAAATTTGTGGCTGGCAGAGGGGCTAAATGGGAAGGCAGGTTGAGCGAACCAGATAAGGGCATTGTTTCCCAGCCACGGGCTCAGGGAGGCAAAGCACCGGGTGTAAGGAGGAGGGTTAACCCCTGCCATGCCGCCCACAATGCACCGGGGTTAGACGCATCACGACTCTTGGCTTTTTACTGTCGAGCTCAGCGGTTATGATGGCGGGGGGGGGGGGGGGGTCCTCCCAGGTTTAGTCAACAGCCTCGGGGATGGCAGTCACTAAAACCTGCAATTGAACCACCGCGATGCATCAAAGGAACAATTCACAGATTTTGAACCTCTCTGCCGTGGGATGGTATTTGCCTGTAGCTGCCATGCAGCTTCAATCCCTGGAATCCACTGACCTCAAAAAAATGGCAGAATGTGACCCACAATGCATTGTTTTAACTGTTACTATGAATATGATTATATATTTTTTCAATGTGAAGTCATTCATGCAGTAGAAAGCTGACACGTGAAATTATAAATATGTGTTTTAAAATAAAGGATATTAACTAATTAATAGTTCAATTTTTTTCGCATTCACTTATATTTGACTTATTTTACCTTCTTTTTATTACATCTATATATATTTTATATATGCATTTATCATAATGATAGCTATATTGCACGTATATTGTATGAACATAGAGTAGCACACTAACACAAATAATAGACATAATCATTATTGTTGATGAAAAATTGCTATTTGATTTGCAGCCAAGGTGTGAGAAATATTCAATCAAAGTGGGATTTGGCAGACAAGACAGGAGAATAATCAAAATCCCGTCACATTTGATTGTTTTGATGCATGACCTTTAATGCTGCCATGTGATAATTTCGTTTTTAATGACATTCAATCCCCCTCACGTCACATCACGTCTTATCGACAGCCCCCGGTCTCGGTGACACCTTCGGTTTCACTTGATATAGTGAAACCGCCCCCCCCCCCCCCGGTGTCCAAAGCCCCTGCGAGCCTAGATTTGCATTTAGTGCACACTTAGAGAGAGTCGTATACCTCCCGACACCGTGTCAGCTTCGGGTGGGGAATCGCCCGGTTCGCCTGCTGTTATCACCATGTGCTCACATCATTGGTTTTACAAGCGGTGGCAAGAGATTCGCGGACTCAGATTCCTTCTCTCAGGAAACACACAAGCTCCCCTTCCTTGTTGGTGGTGGGGGGGCTGAATGAGGAAGACTAGTAGGAGGATATCTGCAAGTAAAGGGTTCAAAAGAATATACATGATTCAAGTTTATGGGGAAAAAGTAGTGATGCCAACAAAGTTACCTGGTGTGTTTTAGCTTGTTTCTCAGCATGCACAATATCTGGGTTCAAATTGTTCCCAGATCCTATTTCTGAGAGATTGTGAGAGAGATTAATTGAAAAGAATCATTGTGGAAGTTGCTCATGGCTCCTGCTATACACGTGTCACAGATGAATCACTCGGTTTACGTCGCAGCTTTATGCAACAACAACAAAAAAAATGCGTAGAAAAGTATTAAAGCGATTAGAAATAGAAAAATGACAAATGAAAGATTAGTAGTTAGGATGTATGGAAAAAAACAAAACAATTTTGTGAGCTAAGCAGGTCAGTACAAACAAACTCGACAGAGCAGCGACTATAGCTTTTGAAACAATATCTCAGGACTAACAGTTCATCTAACACAGGCGCCAAATCAACAGTTAAATGTATAAACGCATGTAGTAATTACATGCTGCAGCTAATGAGGATCCAAACTCGACACTGTTTTGACAAAGTCACAGAATTAGAAGCGAAACCCAATTAGCACCTCGGTGTAGTGGGTAGATACAATATACAGATGGAAATGCATTATCTTGGAATAAATTAACACGAGCGCAAACTATTAACGCTCAAATCCAGTCAAATTGTCAAAACCTAATGGGAGTGGATGGTAAAGCTTTCTATTCTTTTTTCTTTTTTAAAAAAAACAACCCTGAACCGTAATGTGTGAATTAACTCTAATTGCTCTGAGGACAGGAAAGCTCTCGAATGAGGAGAACCCACTAACTGATCTGTTGACGGATGTGTTGTTGCCGGAGCCGAACCGCACAACCTTTCAGCCTTTCGGGGCTTTTTTCACTCGGCTTAAAAGAAATAACATCACTGTTTCTCATCTTTCTCATCCTCGTCCTTCCCATTTTACTATTTGATAAAACGTGACGGACTAAAAAAACTCGAAAGCGCTGAAAAAGGAGGCGTCGGTGTCGGTCAAAGGCCTATTGCTCGCCCTGATATAGTCAGTCAGTCTTACTATAACTTCACACATTGTGGATGAATACATACAAGCAGGCAAGCGAGTAAACACACACAGACAAATATATATATAGATATATATATAAATACACCCCTATACAAACCTGAAGTAAGACAGAAAAAGGAAAAATGTCTTGCGCTTTTAGTCGGGCCTAAAAGTGCTCGCTCGATAGCAGGTGTTCAGAGTGCTGCCCGGCTAAGAGGCTTCTCATCGATCCGACTGCCTGCGTCTTGAATGAGAGAATATGTTGATGTTATAGCTTCTGAGGAGCGGGGGGGGGGGGGGGGGGGAACAAGGAGAGATAGCGAAAGTGGCATCATCCCGGAGCTGAAAAGGAGAACTGACAGCCCCGGAGAGTAAAAGAGAGAGGACGAGTTTCCTCTGTGCGTTCGCCTCGGCAAAATGTCAACTCGTTTCCAGCGCGAGAAAAAGTGTCCATTAGTCACCCGTCAAGTGTCTTTGATTCTGAAGGGTATCGTGTGTGTGTGTGTGTGTGTGTGTGTGTGTGTGTGTCTTTCATCTGAGACGCCGCCAAAGCCAAAAGCGGGACATGAGAGCGATATGTGAGAAAGCATCAAGCATTAAGGTTATTATATGACTATTGGTCTGTTACAGTATTTTTATTTATTTCTATTAAGATATTTAATAAAAGTACATGCGCAGAACGAAAGCAGAAAATGGGTCTTTTCCTCGATCGTACTCTTTGGGTCGAGTGCATGTTCGCGACTGTACATTTAACAACAACACGATTCGCGCCAATGCTGCTCTCAGAAGGCAAAGCAACTGCTTTTCCCTCCAAAGACATTTCGAAGTCAATGTCATCACGTCCACTCATCTCTCATACGCAAAACAAGCGTGCACATATTCAACCTCTGTATTTCATGAGCTTTAAAAATGCGACTTCGATCTTCGACGTCCACGCGGGCGTCCGTCTCTGCCTTTGACGTCTCCCTTTGGAGTTGTCCGTCTCTCTCGGTGACAGGGTTAATGAGACGCTGCCACTGCTCCTTATTTATGCCAAATCTTAATGTACTCAGCGTGCCAGGGGCGTTGTTTCACGCCCGGCGCCCTTGGCCTCGCTGCGGCCTTTTCATTCAATCCACCCGAGGTGGCAGGAGGTCAGGGACGGCGCTAAGCTTCCCGAGTCGCACGCGGCGAGAAGTGAGAGTTAGTCCATCTCCTCGGCGCATTTGTTGCCGCTTCCCACTGCATTTTTCCCGCCTGTCGCCGCTCTGATGGCGGCTGATAACTTGCGATTAATGAGGGGAGGCCTCTGGCCAAGAATGGGAACACGTGTCTTTGATTGATTCGTTTTTATTATTTCGGGTTTTTAAGGTTTGGGGTAGGCAAGCAATGTGCCTACCCCTCACAGCTGACATGAAACAAGCATGTGTCTCTGCTGTCCATAGAAATGTGCTCATGTGGGACGATCGGTGATTATTGTGATGATCAGACAACACTCCTTCGTCGTAAGAAGTAGCTTTGCTTTTGCGGAACTGTTGGTTTGCTGTGGAAGCATTGTGGCGGTCGTGGACCATAGTTGGAATGCAAGAGTTGCAGAAAGACATCAGTTGTAAACTAGACTAATTATCTACGGTGGTGATCGGTGAGTTTCCCAACTGGTATCTACGGAAAAGATGAGTAGGACCACGTCAAACTCGCGCCCGTCTACGAAACAATCAACGTGTTGGTGAGTTCGACGTAGCCCACATTGGAGATGACGACAGGATGTACGTGTGTCAAACTAAATATTTCAGTGCGCTCCCTGAACTATGATGTGAGTATAAACCGAAACAAAGTCACCGTCCTTGGTTCAGGTCTTGGCTGGGACTGTCGGGTGGGACAAGGCCCTTTAGTGTAGCCTGTTGTAATTCATGTGGAAAGAAAACGTTGGAGATGCCGCAACTGTCCCTTCGCGCTGGACCAGCACAATGGAGCGACTGTGATGTCTGATTTGAGTTTCGGAAGGTGTCAGTCAAGTCAGAGCAGCTTATTTGTGCAGATGGTACAGGGAGCATGAATGTCTGCACAACAATTCATAGCAATAGTTGACATATACCATTGTTGTGGTTCAACACAGTGGAATGACATTTCCATCCAGTGGTGAAAAACCTTTGGATGGACATCATGGCGTTCCGCAGCTGTCACTGGATTTGTCTTTGGACAAAACGAATGAATGTCCTGCAAATCTGCAACTTAATGACTCCGGAATATCAACGTGCGAAGTGCAATTGCAGTGATGATGACACACATTTTCCCGTGGCCCCGTTGATTTAGTAGACTCCCCCGAGGATGATAGGGAAAAAAACGTAACAGCCCATACTGTCAAATTAATTGGAGCGCCGCGTTTGTATTGCATGAATTATGCACAATGATAATCCCGGAAAGCACTTCAATAAAGCATTTGGCAAAAGGTCACCGGCTGTAATCTGTCATTGTTCTAATCACACCTCCATTACAACGTCAATTTCGAATGCAGGAGGCATCCGTAAGCTATTTGTAAATAAAACATTTTACAGAGTCTCTGCGGACGCTGATGTTCGCTGGTGTCGGTGCGGGGGCCCCTCGCCGCCCGTCCATTACAATAGTTGTTTCCCTCCGCAGTGCCGCTCTCGATTTGCTTATGTGCACAGTTTTGCAGCAATGCCGACTTGCCTCGTCCGCCGTGGTAATTCGAGGACGCCCGCCGACTCTCGTGGACATCATCATATTTTTCATGATTGCAAGCCAGTGCGCAAAGTCGGTGGATTTGAAAATGAAGTTCTCCCGATGCCACGCGCCGCAGATGTGATCTAATAACCGAGCATTAACAAATGTGTTCCGTTATGCCGTTTCCGACCCTAATATCCTAATGGTATGGAAATTGATAATTATTCTGTCATACACACGGCTTGGAGCGGACGAGGCTTTATTGAATATCTGGGAAGGATGTGGATATCTTTCACAAACAATTTGCCTGATATTGCTTTTTTTCTTTCTTCTTTTTCCCCCATGCTCAGATGCGTTGTGTGAGCCAGAAGCGAGATGAGATTGAAACGTTGCAGCATTAACGTTTTGTAATGCAGAAAAAAAAAAAACCACAACGCCACATGGCTGCATGTTGATTTATGTCGCCATGAGTTGACCTCGTGTCACGACGCTGAGCAGTGTGTGCGGCGACCCCCCCCCCCCCAACCCTGACCCGCAAATTGAGCAAATAACACCTTCTTTTTTTTTTTAGAGCATCGCGCCGTCACGTCTCGTGGGAGATGGGCAGAGAGCATTCAGGAGATTTCATTAAAATTACCGGCGGGAGTGTTACGTTGGAGCGCTGAAGTAGAGATTCTGAATCACCATATTCATAAGCGGTGTTTGAAATGATTTGTACAGCTGAATGTGTGTTTGGAATGTGATCGCGCAGCGCGGTTCACAAAGAAAAACTTAGAAATTTCTGTGGAAAACCTTTTCTTATTATTATTCTACGCGCAAGCCAACTAAATGTTGCAGCATCAATTTTTTTTCCCCACTAGCAGCAACTGTCCTTGACAGTCGGTCCGTCCCTCCGACACGTTAACCCTGACCATTACATTTTATATATATATATATATAAATATTATATACATATAAATCTCTATTCATTCTGGAATCGTGTTTGTGGGTATAACCTCGGTGAGGCGGGATGATGAATTTCATTGTGTACACGGTGGGGACCCCCCACAAGCCGTGATCCGACAGAAGGAGACGGATCCGTGAGGACAACAGAGGTGAGACGAGGGGAAGACGGTGGTGTAAGATAGATGAAGAAATACTCGCCAGCATTTTTTAAACGTCTTGCCGCTGGCTTTGTCGCGTCACAGTCCGCCTTTCCCTTCGTCCACTCGTCCTCGGCTCCTTTGCGTATGTACACTCGGCGCCATTCGGAATGCACGGGTAATATCTGCTCAATAATTTTGCCAGAAAACGTGCCCTATGTGGGTGGTCCACGATGTTGAGTAGGACTTTTGGCGACTCCCCACGTTTAAGCGAGACTGGTTGTATCCGTACTGATCGCTCATTCGTCGGAATCAGGGAATGGACCGAGAGTTCAAACTTGTGGCTTTTGGATGAAAAAGATTAAAGAATGTGTGTGTGTGTGCCATGATAGTCCTGCGGGGGGGGGGATTGTGTATCGCCGCCGTCGGAACGTGTGCGTTTCTCCATCATAAACGCAGCGACGCCGTGCACGCCGAGTGCTGCACACTCGCGCCATATGGCCTGTATTAACTACTTAGCGATTCACAGCTTGGGGCGGAATTCCCTCATCGAGTGGAACTCAAAGATTAGCTTGTCGTGCAAGATTTATGAATTTTCATCTAAAATAACTGTGATTAATATGAGCTATTAGGGCCCCTGATACGCTGCCGCTATCTTTATGTAAACATGACTGTTTCTAAAAGGATACCCTGCCCCCCTCATGCCATTATTAGATTTTGTTTTAACAACTGAACGTATTTTAGCAGATCCCTTTTGCCTGGTCGTACACAAACTAACACCAGAAGCAGAAACTTCCTGTAATTAAATGAGTGTTTGAATTAAACCAATGTGGTATTATTGGATTGAAAATAACTTCATCAGTTATTGCTCCACTCAGCATATTGCAAACCGTTGTCCACATCAGGAGCTTGTTCACATTGTGATGTACCAACAAGACTTCCGTAGCACTTTGCATGTCATCATGGTTAACATTCTTACAATCACGCGCTGATGCTGAGCGGGTTTAGTGTTTCGCATGTGCACGATCGCAACTGGTTGACTAGTGGAGATTGATAAGAACCAATCAGGAGGCTGGATGCTGGTGTCGTCGTTTCCATACATCTCCGGTTCTTTCTGTCCAGACTCCAGCCTTAAACTCAACCCCACATTTTCCAAGAGTATTCAAACTAAATCCGGGCCAGCAAACGTTTGCAGAGTTCTGAAAGATTGGTTGATCCAACTGCGGTCGGAACAGAGACAAAACACTTGGGGATGTCACCACGCTAAAGTCCTAACAATCAAAATGAAAAGTTTTGAAGCAATCACAGCTCATCAAGAAGGTAACATGAAAGTGTCCGAACCCAATTTCACGGCACTCTCTCCGATTGATGTCGTGGCAAAAACCCAAAATGGCGACCAAATATGGATGCTGGTCCAAAATCCATGAAGATATTGTGAAAATGTTGACCTCCTGGTGGCCTTTTAACCTTCACTTAAACATTTGACTTGTACTCTCTTACAATAGCATTGTGTTTATTGTATTCTAGCTCAAAACCTCTTATAGCTTGTCTTTTTCATATCATGGATGATTCACACTAAAACGTACACAGCACAATATGCGGCTAAATGTATGAATTTAGAATACACACACACACACACACACACACCGAGACACACGCGCGCACACAAAGACTAATCTCTGTAAAAGCCATTTAAGAGCCCTTTAGCAAACATACAGTAGCGTAATATGTAGATTACAAGCGTGCAGTAATCTTTGTGCTCCGCAGGCATTGAGACAAGCCTCTTTGTGTTTTTCTATTGTGTGTTAGTTAGCATGGAAATGTGCTCCGAGGGGCAAGAGGGAGAATTATAAAGAACTCCTACTGACATCAAATCTTAACTATATTCACATAATCCCCCTTGACACACACTCGCACCCCCCCCCCTCCTTCAGCCCTCACACACACACACACACACACACTTTCCTTTCTCCTTCTTAATCCGCTTCACCCTGTCAGATGTTGTTGTTCGTGTGTGTGTGCAAATGTGTGTGTGTGTGTAATAATCCATGTATCCAGTGGCTAATCCTGCACTGAATGACGGGGACGCGATAGGGAGGGTGTGTGTGTGTGTGTGTGTGTGTGTGTGTGTGTGTGTGTGTGTGTGTGTGTGTGTGTGTGTGTGTGTGTGCTCGCTGCTGCTGATAAAAGCCATCGATCATCAGTCGCAATCAACGGCAACAGCGTTTCCCCCTCACGCTCTGGGACCGTGGAGCTGCGGGACCTTCGGTCGTGTGCTGCATTACCTCCTCTTCATTTCTCTACTTCCCTCCCTAATGGCGCATTCATCATTGCGGGAGAACTTTTGGAGCCGTACTGTACATGATCAAGCTCATTTGAGGCAGAAGTTTATCGGCAACTATTTCTCCCAGTAAGAGTGAAGACGTAGAAAACGTCAACACGGGTGAATTTTTTTGGGCAGTGTGAATGCTGGGCCAGCATTGAAGGTCCTACTCGGCCAATACCCTTCAGCTTCATAATGAAGGAAAAATATTATTACACTTCATTTGTTTGCGGCCACCACCTCAATGCAAACACTGACCGAAGCAAAATTTCTGGTCGCGTTACTCGAGTCACCACAACCCCTCAAATACGTGGACGCCAGTGATGTCGGGAAGATCTCAACGCTAATTGGCTTTCACCACATTGCGTCACGCAAATAAAATTACGTGAATTTGACATTGTACAAAAAAGTTTTTTAAAAAAGTGTATATATATATATATATATATATATATATATATATATATATATATTTATTAAGAATTGTAAACTCATTTAAAGTCACCGGTCCATGCGCTCAAGAGCATGTTTTCTTTTTCTCTTTTCTCTGGCTGCATATATATATATATATATATATATATATATATATATATATATATATATATATATATATTTATACATACGAGTCTGTGCCTTCTTTTAAGTCACTTTTAAAAACCCATTTCTATAGACTTGCTTTCATGTGATGTCGTCTTTTTAGATTGACGATAAGATAAGATGAACCTTTATTCGTCCCACAATGGGGAAATTTGGGCATTACAGCAGTAAAGTGGACAGAAGAATATATGAAGAAATTCACCAAAAAAAGGGTTCGTATGTGCAAAATATAACAAATAATAACATTGAATAAAAAAAGGTATATAAATACTATATACAGAGCAGTAGCAATAGTTGCACATGGAGACTAAATATAAATATTGCACAGTTAGTTATTGCACTTTTTATGAATTATTTTAGATTATATCTTTTTTTACTCAGATATAATACCTGAAAACCGTATTATTGTTGGAATGCTGATTTTAATTGTCTGTGATTTGTATGTTTTTGTGAAAACACTTTGTGAAGCTTCTTCTGAAAGGTGCTTTATAAATGAAATTGTTATTATTATTATTATTATTATTATTACATACATATACATATACTTTGTTTTTTTAATTCATAACAAACCAAAACAGCAGGTTTGTCCTCGCAGCGGCGATGGCGTGTCATTTAAATGCAACGCAATCCCCCCGAGAGGACAGAGGCCCATTGAAAGTTGAAAGCAGCAGCAGCAGATGCTGGAGATGAAGCCGGCGGATAATGACCGGTTTTCCACATCTTGATTGCAGCCATTCATGCTCCACACTGCCGAGGTCAAAATTGGTCCTTGCCGTTAACAAAAAAGCTGCACTGTGATTAAATATATACGGCGGCGAGTGGAAACGAGAGGACCACCCTGGAATTGCTTGCATTTGTGTATAAATATGGTCAAATCCTCATTTAATTCACAAGAGAGGAACAATGTGTCAAACTTTTCATTTAAAAAAACAACAACATCAACAGTTCACTGTAAATGTTAGAAAAACTGTAAGACCTCCACAAAGGCTGAGCAATGCAACCACCTACATGCCACTTCACCCACTTGTATTCCCATCTCCATCTGACCTTCATTTTTTTTTTTTTTCAAAATGTTATGTATTTGTGAAAATATGACTCAAAAGGTCATGTTTTGCTCTAAATCTCACAATGGTGAGGAACCCTTCGAAAAATTGGATCCTGGATCTGGTTCTGTCCCCGAATTTAATCCCCTGTTACCATGGCCGAGACCTATATTTCTATAATTGATCAAATTTCCATGCAAATCCATCACATTTTTTTAAGGAATCCTGCTAAAAGACAAAAGAAACAAAGACATGAAGTTGCCTTCCACGTGTGACGAACGCAGCAAGAGATGATCCGGGTCCGACTCGTTCACCCCAACAGGACAATATCCGAAAACCCTCTTTGGCGTGTGAGGACATGACGATTATTACGCTGCGGAAAATATTGTTTTTTCCACAGTCATCAACACGGCCACTCGCTCGCTGTACATTTTCAGCAGATTTTTCCTGCCATCGTTCTCACATGGGCTCACTCACTCACTCACCACTACAAACTTTAGTAGGGGGCTGGCAGGAAAGGACAATAGGAGTCGGTAAGCATCTCTGTTCATACTGTAAGTCTGTCATTTGCAAATTGCGATGCATGGATTATGATGTGCACCACAGAGGAAGCTACGTTGCAAGAGAAATCGCGAACCAACAGGAAGACATCGTGACAACGGTGAAGTTATGGTGGAGGGAGCGTCGTGATTTGTAGCCGTGCTGCCCCTGGGGCCTTTATGGAGTTTATGGAGGTATCTCGCCGGAGAATGTCAGGGTGGCTGTCGGAGCAACCAGCTGGAGCTCAGCAGAAGCGGGACGACGACCCTAAATGTCCAAGGTAAACCTGAACCCGGTTGGAGCTGCTGTGGGATTGACCTCCACAGAGCAGTTCATATATCGTACCAGACACCCTGAGAATATGTCTGAGCGGAAGCAGCTCTGTCCGACAGAGGAACGGTCCGCAACACAAAACAGTTCTGATCTGCAGCCGCGGAGAAAACGCTCCTTCAAGGCCATTGCTGCCAGATCCAAGGGGTTTCGCCTGATCTTTCCACCGGGGTGCGTTTCATACCAAGACAATCGCAGGTTGTAGTCGTTACTGTTGGGGCACATTGTGTTTGTCTACACGTGACTTAGAGGAAGATCAGATCACACTTTACCATGCACTATCTCACAAACACACATACACACACACACACACACAGACACACCCTGGTGGAGCTGGTTAGGGCCACTCGGACGTGATAGAATGTGTTTTCCACTCATAGCTGTTGATGATCTCGGTTGACCAAGAGGCACACCCGCAGAAAGGAAGGAAAGGAAAAAACCTATAAATGAACAACTTCCCTCTTCCTCCTCCTCCTCCTCTTCATCCTCTTCCTCCTCCTCCACCTCCTGACATTTGATCGGGCGCAGACGATCAATATCCAGGTTGATCAGTGTCTCGTAATTATACCGAGGTTACACACCGATAAGGGGGCAAGTCGGCCGCCTGCTCATTATCTGCATCATCACAACATGTTGTTGCATGCAGCGGTGAGCAACTTTAACCCGTTGAGAGACAGTCAGCGACTTTATGCACAGCGCCCCCAATAGACAGGCCGAGGGGAAACGGCAGATTCAATCATATTAGAGCTGAGCAGACCGGACCCTTTTTCGTATCTGTTTTTCTACAATGACTGCAAGCGTCAACCTGATCAATGCGTACCGCGCCTTATCGTCTATTTTACTCTACATGAGACCATTATTTACAAAACGAACATAGTGAAGAAGTCTTGAAAACTACAGATTGAAACATAAGCTCTCAAGGAAAATGTTTACTGACGTTATAAATCAAGAGGGAAGTAGAGTCATTTTCTCATAGACTTCTATAGAAACAGCCTTTTTTGGGGGGGGGGAAACCATTGGAGTCGCCCTCTGCTGGTCATTCGAGAGAACACAGGTTTGAGGCACTTCAGCATTGGCTTCACTTTCAAGGCCTGGCGACTAGACGTCCATTTTTCATCTACGATCTGTGATTAGTAGGGCAGACAAAATTGACAGACGGCTAAAAAGAATATATGTTCTGTCAAGTTTTGTCGAATGCAGTGAAGTCGCATCAACATCACCCTTTTCAGAAATACAGGCACCCGACAGGAAGAGCGAGACAAGTAGTCAGAACATCTGGGGTGGTGGTTGCCACTAAAGACACTGCGGTCATGCAATGAATTGATATTCTTGGTTTTTTAATTTTTTTAATTTTGAATGACTGTAAATATGTAGAGATATAGAAGCTGCCAATCGGAAGACAAAAAAACACTAAGAGCTCGGATTTTTCTTTCTGCCGGATAACTCATGGACAATATGTCACCATATGTGCTGACTTGTAGAATCCAGATGTGAGACGATGAGACAGAACGAGCGTCTCGGACTGTTTCCAGATAAGAAGTGTCTTTCACACCTCATTATCTCCACAGAGTGATCCGGTGCTGCTGCTGCTGCTGCTGCTGCTGCTCACGCCCGGAGATGTTTTTTTGGTAATCTGAAGTATTCCTCAGCCCCTCTATAGTGTTTTTTTCTTTCTTTAAAAAACAAAACAAAACAACGACAACAAATTGATCATCCCTCATCACTTAGGGCAAATCACAACTCCGCTCTCCTCCCTATTTGCACGGGCTCCTCTGCAAGAACCGGAAACCTTATGTTGGAGAGGGGCCGCACAAAGACAGGTGACTAAGTAAAGGTAGTGTTTTGTGAAACACTTAAATCATCACAGTGGAAGCGGCCTGCCCGGGCTACCGATATCAATTACCGTTGAAAATACTATGGATGGCATATGGTGCGCCGCCAAACGGACGGCAAACTATCAATTAAAGCTGTCTGCGGCTAAAGCGGCGTTTCGGCTGCGCTGACAAGATAACCACGAGGTTGTCAACAGAGCGGGCCGCGAGAGATATATATATATATATATATATTCATTTTTTTATTTTGTTATATCATCATATAAAAAAAAGATGACTAAATGTCTCTGTCCCGTTCTTCCTCTCTCTCTCACCGACATGCAAATCATTTAACAGGCAGTCCGTCTCAAAGTGGGCCAACTATTAGAGACATGATCCATTTACTTTTATCTGGCGGTGATGGAGTGGAGCGTTTGTTCGTCCCTTCATATTGCTTCACTGGCGACACATAAACCTGGCACCCTCCTTAATGGGACCTCATCCATAATGGGGAGGGATCATTTCATGTGAGAAGATTAAAAATATGATCTCTAACAAGAGCCCCCGCTGTCCAAGTTGACTCCCTGGGGTCTAATAAATTGGAAGGGCTGAGAAAGGGGGGGCCTCCAGATGTGGCTGTCTCTGTCAGGGATATGAATGTATTACTGTACACAGTGTTTCTATGATCAGCCTGGGAGTTAATCTTGAGGCGATTAGCAATATTCTTCTTTTTTATATATATATATATATTTTCCTCCATCATACAAAGTAGAGAATGGACGACCTCCTGTTTTATTCGTGCCATGACTTGGTATGCATTCTCTGTGTGCCAGACCACATGTAGTAGACATATTTATTATTATCAGCATAATGTGGAAAATTATACACGAAAATGATGTGAACATTCGATGATTTCACTTCATTTCAGGTTGCCTTTCGAGGCGACAGTGTCCGTCCTTAAAACTGATGAGCATCAACGTTTTGGCCTTGTGAGCATGTTGGCACGTCGATATTCGCATTCGGCTCAAAGCGCCGGCGTGGCAGACTGGACTCTCCGTCTCGTCGCTCAGGGAGACACCATAACAACGTTTGTTTGTCTTTTGTGGAAATCGGAAAAAAAACAATTTGTGTTGTGACTCCTCACTACGGCGCACGCTGGACCTGCAGCGACCAGGATGCATTGTGGCTGTTTCTTTTAGCCCGCTGCACATCAGACAGAAGAGATGTGCTTTAATTTTAATCAATACGACTCTGCTATATACTGTTCTATTACTTGTCTCGCTCTTTCTCTCTGTCTGTGTGTGTGTGCGCGCGCCTATTGCTCTTTTTCACGCCCTCTGCATGTGGACAGATCTGTTAGGTACAATCAATATGGCGAAACTCAACTATCATTACCGAAGCTTGTAGTCAGCACTTACAGGAGGGAGGAGGAGGAGGAGGAGGAGGAGGAGGAGGAGGAGGAGGAGGAGGGCAGCGATGCTGTTTAAGTTGCACTAAACCACACAACTTTGGTGTGTGTGTGTGTGTGTGTGTGTGTGTGTGTGTGTGTGTGTGTGTGTGTGTGTGTGTGTGTGTGTGTGTGTGTGTGCGTGTGTGTGTGCGCGCGTGCGTGCGCGCGCGTGTGTGTGAGAGAGAGTTGGGGTGCACTGAGACCAGGGATTGTGATTGTGTTTTTTAAATTTTTTTAAAAACATCAAGGTCACGCGGGAAAAAACACGACGAGCGTTGATTCATCGGCACGTTTCCCCGCGGCCAAGGCCCAGCATCTTCATCCGCCCTATTCATATCTGAAGCTCTGAGGTTCTCACCTGGTGAGAGGAGTTCGGCCCCGAGAGAGTCGAAAACGCTCCCCTTCCAAAAACAACCTGCATCCATTAGTCCACATGGAACACGCCAGACTTTGGCCGGACTTTGAGGAGAGTCAGAGCGGCGGCAGGAGCAGCAGCAGTGAGCTGCCAACTGGGCCCCCAGGCTTCCCTGTGCAGATACAAGAAGCTCTCCGCCGCCGCTGCCGCCTGGCCTCCGCAGATAACCCTGCTGTGGCACAGTGTGTGTGTGTGTGTGTGTGTGTGTGTGTGTGTGTATTCCAGTGAGCCCAATTACTTCCGCCTGCCTCTAATATGATGCAAACTGTTTGATTAAATATTAACCAGAGGTTTAGTGAAGGCTTTTTGAATGTTTTCTACACAACTGGATTGTATAAATGCAAGATTGGGTGAGGGGTTATTTTCTATGACCGAGTTTTTTTTGGATGTAGGATGTTTGAAATGTTTTTGGTAGAGCAGTCAAATTAAAACACACTGCTTCCACCGTCCCCATCGCTTCACACCGGCAGACCGATGTTAAAACAGAGTCGGACGTTCCAATCTAAAACAACAACACCTTATACTCAATACAATCTCATCCAACAATCACTGCGGAGACAAAGGCGCAGATTTCATGGTAGAACTACTGCCCTTTGCGCCAACGCACACTGATGTCAATCCGGACGCGGGGTGTGTTCAGCCTCGCTGTGAAAGAAAACAACCCTTCATGAAAAAAAAGTACAAATAAGAACGCGTTCATATTGTGGTGCGGGGTTGAGTCAGGTCAGTTTTATTGACTAGCAAACAGCAACAGAAGTTACCTCAGGGCACTTTTTATTCGTTATAATATGATTTGCAGAGACTCAACTATCCGATCCGGCACTTGGCACCCGGTGAATCATGGGAAATCCCATCGGCGGTCTCGGGGCCTATAGCGACATGGCCGGGGGGCTGGCTCGAGGCGAGCCCTCGTCGGAAAAGGAGAGCCCTAATCTGAAATGCGTGGAGGGAATCTGCCCCTCCCGGACGCGGACCGGAGGAAGGTGGAGCGCAGTGCTGGTGAGGCGGCGGGGGGGGGCTTAACTTTGGCGGAAGGCATTGTGACATCACCTGGTTCGATGTTGCCTTCTGTGAGCGAGTATGCGTATGCATGGTGGATTATTATTATTGGTTTGCATCACGACCGTTTCGACCAAAGAAAGCACTCCGACCCGCTCATTTTTCAGTCCGGAGATGTAAAATCCTTCTTCGGAGTTTAGGAAAAAAATGCCGCACTGTGTTTTGACGGGTTTTAATATCTCACCGACCTGCAACTCTTCTCATTAACGCAGCTATTTGCAATTTTTTGTTTAATGCAGCACGGTTGGTCCAAATAATAGCTAATGAATCAAAAAGCATATTTTGTCCGGGTTTGACTCCTGCAGTTGCACTAAACCCCAGACATCATCATGTAGGTCTTTATAATGCTATATAATGCTCGTGGGCCTTGATGCTTGGCCACTTTATTGTGCTATGGCAAAAATTCTGGAATCCAGATTACGGTGCTGCTTCCTGTATGTGTATGTCACTGTGCGGTTAGCTGCATATCTGGACCTGAGAGGTCAGCACAGCACAACACATGTTCAGTTGTCTACTGTACATATACACAGTCCATGTGGGTCTCCTCTTTTACCTCCTCCTCTTTTCTAAAACAGACGTAGCTGTAGTCGTACTGTACCTTTTTCCTTTTGCCTTTTTTGTCTGTATTTTTCCATTTGAGGAAAAAAACAAGCACAAGATTTGAAAACATATTTAGTTACATTTTTTTTTTTAAGAACATCACTTTATGTCTTGTACCGACATTTTTTGCAAAGCATTGTACAATACAGGCACTTGAAGGGACAGAAAAGAAAGAAAGAAAAACAAGAAAAATATTGCAAGAAAAGTTTTTATCCTTGACGCTGACGTGTAAATAACAAATGGTTAATAGATGATGACCCTTTGCATGAAACACATGACTTACAGTGACTCACTACGAAGATGACTGATCTTTGTGGGCCACTCATCCCTTAAAATAAAACGAATGCCATATCTTTTATTCCTTATTATATTCTATATTCTTATATTCTTTTTCGTTGAAAGTGTCAGTGTCAGTCTGTTACAGATGTTCCATTTGTCCCAACAAGCTGTTTGTCTTGATGACACACATCCAAACGTTCTCATAACGGCAGCTGATGTACATCTGCATTCACTCGCTCTTTAGTTGGCCTGAAATATTTCACTCACAAATTTGCATGTTGATGGAAACACTGTCTGTATTCACGGCACAGCCTCTCTCTCTCTCTCTCTCTCTCTCTCTCTCTCTCTCTCTCTTGCTCTCTCGCTCCTCGCTCCCCTTCCAATGGCTCCTCTTCTCTCCACTCTGCTGGCGGCAGTCGAGTGGAGCTTTGTGTAGCTTTTAGCCTGCAGGTTCAAGGCCAAACCACTCTGCAGCAAGAGCCACTGATGGAGGATGGACAGAGAAGAGAGAGGAGGAGGAGGAGGAGGAGGAGGCTGCTCGGCCTCGCTTTTGTTTTGACATCACTCTGCCAAGCTGGTTCTCTCAGCATCCAACAAGAGACGACACTCGTCGTCACACTGTGTGCAGAACAGCCCGACAAGTCCCGCCAGCCAAGCAACAAACGTAATCGTCTTCTTCGTCTTTAAAAGATGTGCACACAGCTAATTTGCCTGTTGCCCCGGTACAAAGAGAAGAAAATGAAGGTGTCGATTTATTTTTACAGGGGACAGTGCACATTAATAAAAAAAAAACGTTGCTGTAAATGCACCGGAGTCATCTGTGGTCCCGGGACAGATTTTACAAAGCCATCCGAAAGAGTAAATAGAAATTACAAAGTTGTTTCATAATTGCTAAGCATGCAGAACCATGATAAATAGAGAAGACAGTCCTAGTAGAAACATCCTTCATTTAAAACATGCGAGGCAGACGGTCATAATACAAGACATTACAAACAAATACAATGGGATATGTCAATGTTAGCAGGAGTGACGACAACGTGTGGCTCTGACGTTGCACTGTACATTGCACCATCCTCGCCTTATCAATACTTTCATTTCACAGGTGATGAAGTGTAGTTGGGGGGCACAACGTCGTGTTCCAGATGCAACAATAAAACCACACTATTTCTTTTTCGATTTTCTGACGGGAGACGTGGCACTCGTGCGCTCACTCCTCTTTGTGTTCCCTGGCATCTGAAATCGAACGCTCCGGGCCGATGACTGGAAGTAGTGGGATTATATTATTGGGGGGGGGGGGGCAAATGTTGAGAGGCCATTTACTTGGGAGAGGAGAACACAGAGGCTTTGGGAATTGTGGTTTTTAAAAAAGACAAACACTGCCAGGCAGTCAGGAAATTGGTTAGAAGCACTTCTAACCCGACCATTTTCGAGGAAGTCATCATTAGGTTCACCGAAAAATATATCAGGGTTAATATTTTGTATCTGCCTTCGACATTTCATAACATTTGCGTTTAAATTAAGGCACCTGAGCTGCGAGAAATACAGGCAGATTGGCTGAATGAGTGACGAGTTCAGAATTTGTAGAATTTATTATTATTATTATTATGAGTAGTAGTCGTATTTCGGAATACAGTGAGCATGCTGGCGCAGAATAAAGTAATAAACCCAGAGAGGAGGTGGTCTACAGTGATTTAGATAAACACGACCTCAAGGGGCTCATTGTTTTTATAAAACGGCTGCTACATGTTATTGGCAAAGTTAAGTAAAAGATAAACAGAGCAGGTAAAAAAATTGGATAATTTATTGACGACAAATAATCATTCTTCCAACCAGCGACGATGTTGTTCGGCGACATTTGGCGCGATGGTTGCCGAGCGACCAAACAGACGCAGCAGCACCTTGCGGAGGCCCAGCGTTGACTTATGGCCGCGCTCCTCGTGGCCACGGCGGAGCTCGACTGTGCACAGGTGGCTCTTTGTCGCGCGGCGGGAGAGGCGAGGTGTCGCTCCAGCGTCTGTCGTTCCGGGGGGCGTCGGTGAGATTGAAGGGGGTTTCACATTCATGTCCCGTCACGGACGTGGTTTCTCTCGGCGTCGGCGAGTTTTCGTGCGACGGCACTTCGCAAATCCGTGGCAACGTGGAGCCGAGCGAGTTCAACGAGAGGATTCGAAAATGAAATAGTCCGATTTTTCTCTCTTGCACGCAAAGTCTGAAAAACAATGAACGGGCCACGTCATCTACTTAACGGTCCCAGCAATTTTCTATCTCATCAATTTCGGCAATCACAGTTGATATAAAAGAAAGGAAAGGAAATGGTATTTGCATTTAGAGAGCAAGCGGTGAGGAAATGAAGGGGGGTAAGAAGGGACTCCATCGATTAGCAAAGGGTAAGAGCATTTGTAAGTCGGTGAGGCACTTAAGGAACAAGTTATCTGTAAGGGAGACAGGAGTCATCAGACAAATAAGGGTTTCTTTATTTCTAATAGCACCCGGAAACTGAGACAAAAGGCAATGGTCTGGGGAGTGTAAATAGACCCTCCATTAATTAGCCAACAGACTAAAACAACAAGGCGAACCAGATTAGTCAGAGCCAGATTACGGCGGCAGACCACCAATGCATCAGAGGTGGTGGGGGGAAAAAAAGAAGGCAGGGATAGGATTAAAGACAAAGCCAAAGGCAAACATCCGGACGCCGAGGATCCACTCCGCAAGTTGTATGATGTGCACGGAGAAGTGCAATGTCTGTTAACACAAAAGCTTTGGAGAAGGTCAGTCGCTCCTTCAGTGGCGGAGGGAGGGAGGGAGGGAGGGAGGGATGGTTGGAACTCTCTGTGGGCCAATAAGTAGACAAACATGGTATCTGCCAATTCCGAGTCGGACGTGGTTAGTTTAATATTGGCACAATGTCGCCACTGCTTGAGACACATGTTTCTACATTTCCCACATTTTGTCGCACCTTGTCCGGCGCCCCTGGGTCACGCCAATCCCCTTCTCTGTAGAGGTCGGCATCAGGTCACAAAATGGCGCCCCGCTGAGCTCCGTCTGAATGAAAAGGCCACGGTGTTGGACAGGTTTGAATCCTGCAGCCTTGTGGACTTCCTTGGGCGATGATGAGCCCCCTGGAACAAGGATAGCGGACGGCTGCACTCGGAGGGGTTGATCCCGCCGTAGAACTCATCCCCCTCCTGCATCGGGGACCCGAATTTAATCAGTCAGCCCCTGTCGCTGTTTGGACGCACTGCGTTCTACTTCGCTCGCAAATGATCTGAGTAGCTACGGAGAGCCGACAACAGCCAGGGTATTTAGCGACAGCTGGTATGATCGAATGCCTCCATTTGATCAACCGCCCGAACGTAAAGAAAACTTGCCAATGATGATTTCATTCGCTGCGCTCTTGTTGGGCACCGCACTTGTAAAACGAAGGAGTTAAGTGTTGTGGACGATCGGTCGGTGTCACCTCACCTTTGAACATAGACCAAAGAAGGAGTCGATCGACGGGGAGCTCGGCCTCTGTCATGAGCTCCGCTCTCAAAGTACACGAGTGTGAATATGGTGTTATCTTTTTTTCCCCCGCCTTTTCTGTCCATCAATACCTTCTTCAGTACAACCCCACCAAAGGGCCGACTTGCTGACTTTTACAGAAACCCACTTAGAGGAGCCGTGCTATCGACTTACTGACACGCCCCAAAGAGGGAAATGGAGACAAAAGTCAGATCTGATGCAGAGACACAATGTTTTCCAGCGCTGAGAAGAAATAACAAAGAAGTCAGGGAGGAGACAACTACTGTACATCTATGACATAATCTGGTTTTTAACACCAGCTTTTCACTACACTTAACTACAGGTTATGACAAAGTATGAGTCATCAATCGGTCAATTGGACGTAACCTGTTTCAGACGAGAGCTTTAGTTAATGACATCAACAATCGGTGATTGCGAACCTCGATCGACCAAATTCGTGTGTGTTTTCAAAGTCAGTAAACCTGAACTTTAAAAAAGAGCAACTAAATATCAGTCTCTCTACAGTTTCAGGTGGGTTTCCAAGACAAATCCAATGTTACTCATCTGGGTTATAGCGTTCGGGCGTCCAGCTCGATACTCTTCGGCAACAAACACAGCTGCAGTTCTCGTGCTTCGACACCTCCGAGCTTCAGATTTGTCCCTTCAGCTCGGAGCTCTTACGTCCATTCAAACAAATATGCAGTCTGTTGTGTACAATTGGTAAAAAAAAAAAAGAAAATGAAAAAAACTTGTTTGGCGTGGAGATATTACCACTTTAGTGCAGCGCAGGGCTCCTTCTCCCTGCAATACGCCGTGGAGCCAGAAATTCAATTTAGTTGAGGTGGGTTTTTTGCAGCCACTTTCAAAACCTCACCGCATACGAACCACTTTAGATGAATGGAATAGAGTCCTGACGTTATGAAATGAAGCACCAATTCAAACCCCCATGCCTACAAGTTGCCATAACCAATGACCTTCTCATGGTGCGCTCACACAAAAAATGCGATGTGAAAAGTTTCCGTGCGATGATTTACTACGTACAAAAGTGTGAAAAGACACGAGCAGACAGGAATTTCACGTCTTTGCCGTGACCACGATGACGCGGGTTGTGTTTACGTTGTGAGCGCGAAAATTTGCTCCGCGTATATGGTCTCGAACGGAGCATTAGACTGAACACGGGAAGAATTGTTTGGCAAGAGGAGACAACTGTTCCCGTTCCAATGTCCCACAGGCCTTCCAATTAAGTTTTGTTCCAGCGTCTCCAAACTTGTCCTCTCCGTGACCTGCAGCTGGACAGCAGCCATTTTGTTATACAGATGTGGCGCTTATGCATAATCCTCATCACCACCACAGGGTCACAACACTGGCCATTCCCTTCATCTGCCACCGCACATTTTCATGATGTGAATGACCAGGCTGACGTGTAGCCACTGTTCCTTGGCTTCCTTGGGGAGACACAGGCACAGTGGGAACACACACACACACACACACATACAGTACACACACACACACACACACTTAGATACCCACTGTGGGATCAGCGGTGAGCTATGATACCTGCTCTGGCATAATGGGGCACTAAATCATGCATGTATTCATGCAGCTCTGCAGCACGGAGCGCACCTTGATCTCTGCGTCAAACACTGCCTGTATATACCACCGCGGCCAATGCGGCTGCTCTCCTGCCACCGCGCTGGTCGGGACTTCAACTCTACGTGTTGCGCTGATGTCTGCAGTGTTATCAGAATAACTGCCTAGCAATGAACAGCATTGGCCAGGCGAGGTTGGATACAATGCGCTCTTCCGCACAGACAGTCTCATCTTCAATATTCCAGAAGCAAGTTCAACCCCAAACTAGTCATCATCAGCTCCCGGCGGCACATTTCAGCAGCTAAATTTATTCTTCAAACTCCAGCCAGTAAGTTTTCTCTCTTCAGAAAAACTTTCCGCAGGAGTCCCAAACCGTCCGGGGTGCCAAGACGGTTCGAGTGGCGTCGCTTCTCTCCTTCAGTTCTGAGACGTGCCAGCTCGCACCCTTGACTGTACCAGAAATATCTTTCATCAGCAATTGGCATTATTTATCCTATTTTATTTTCTAGCATTTTGCAACTGTTGGATAGAAACAGTTGAGATGTAGAACGTGCAATGAGGGTTCCTGACCGGAACTGAACTGGTGACGCAGCGGCGGGCGCCATGTTGTGGCCTCTGCGTGGACCGAGTCATCCGTCAACCGCGGGGTTGGTGCTTCGATCCCTGGCTCCTCATTATCACACCCCAGATCGGACGCTCTTCGCTTGTTTCCGATGATTCAAGCAGAGGAGTTTCGTGTCAATCTAAAACTTGGAAGTATCCCAACTGTCCGTCGCCTAGCACTTGCTCTAAGAAAAAGCAAATGAATAAAAGAATAAATGAATCTAAAATGGAGCACTAATAAAGGATAAAATCGTTAGCTAAATTAATTTTTAAAAAGTAATGTAACTTCCTAAAAATAAATCCTTAACCTGTGAAACCCTAAAAATCTTATTCATCCAGACACAATGATTAAAAAAAAAAGACATTGGCCACTCCTGAAGACTACTTTATCTTTATTTTCAGACACAACAGACACATGCACATGACATAACCCATTAGAATCCATATTTTACATCCATCCAATACGGCAGGAGGTCTGCCGTGGCCTTAATCACTTTTGTGATCGCGGCAGTTTAATTTCAATTAAGGTGGATGTTTTTATTGCATGATTACATTCATTTACGTGGCGATAATCACAGAGTTCACTCCTAAATCCCCAGAATGCCCGGCAGCGCTCGGCACCCGGAAGATTAAGCGAAAACTCTTTTTGAGCTGGTGTCTGTAATTTTCCCAGAGGAACAATAATAAGATACATTACACATACTGTATAACCGAGACATGGCAAGTGTACATGTTAATGTGTGTGTGTGTGTGTGTGTGTGTGTGTGTGTGTGTGTGTGTGTGTGTGTGTGTGTGTGTGTGTGTGTGTGTGTGTGTGTGAGCATGCAATGGTGGAGACATGAGAAGGAGTGGGCGCCATTCTGGTCCACATATTCATTTGGGGGTCTTTCACAGGAGGGTCCCTGGCCATGTTGGTGGTAGGAAAACAATTAGCCCCAAATGAAGTAGAACATTAAATGAAGTAGAAAGGAAATAGAAACTTGATGACCCTGAAATGCTGGTCCTCTGGAGGAACAGACAGACAGACAGGGATGACCTGGGAAAGACACACACACACACACACACACGCAGGTCCAGGGTCATCATTGTTGATTTATTAAAATTCCAGTTTGCATAAGCTCGGCCAAGAGAATAATAAGCGGTCCACTGGCTCCACTGTCACTTATCAGGATCTGTGTGTGTGTGTGTGTGTGTGTGTGTGTGTGTGTGCGCACGCATGCATGTCTGAAGCGGTGCCAGTCGCCCAGTGCAGTGCACTCAGCAAGATGTTAAAGATAATCAGAGGCAATGGCCTGCATAAACCCCCGCCAACTGGCAAGCCCGTTACAATATGTTGCTTGGTGAGGTAAGCTGGCACAGGCTTTCCAACACACACACACACGCACGCACGCGCACACACACGCACACACACACACACACACACACACACACACACACACACACAGAACCACACCTTTTAGAGCGGCCTTTTGTTTTATCGAGATTGCCAACGTGATTACACACGAGATTGGGAAGATCACATTCCTGGAAGTGGGATTTCCAAAGTCATCACCAGGACAATTGTGCCAACTTCCAAGACCAATTCGGTCTCGCCACTTTACTTTCACCCGGGGTATCCTGAGGGCTGGCATAAACATGCGACGCTCCGGCAATCAGTGCAACGCGACACATTTTGAACCTTCGTTTTTGACGTCCCCGTGCTAGATTGGGAGAGTGACAGAAATGTGACGTCCAAATTCATAATGCAAACTTCCCAAATTATACCACGACAACTTCCGAGGCTTGCCTAATGAGGAAGGTCAAAAAAATGACGAGGAAGTGCGTCAAAATCATAAAATAAATACGCGGACTTAGAACGTTTTCAAGATCCCCTCCGATCGGCGGTAACTTCCGAAGTCAACGTGTCAAGGCGACCGACGAATGACAAATTTTAAATTCATCCACTCTTTGCCCCGCGGGTCTCAGACCCTGTTGACCATTCCTTCTACACCCGCCCGTGGAGCTGCGTTTCTGACCACGGCACAAGATCTGGTTTTAGATTCGACATGGTGATCACTGATATCAGGAGCTCCTAATGTGTCTTCTACACCACCCAGCTGGTAGTTATAGGCCCACTCTTCTTGAACCAACTGCTCCAGTTTCTCAAGTTCAATGGGCGACTGCTTGAAACTGTGAGTTTAGCAGGCCACTTCAGGATGATCAATAGTTTTTCCTCTCATCCATTCTTGGGTGTTATCCATTGTACGTTTTTGGCTCATTCTCCCGCTGTAGGAGCCGGAACCTGCGACGATGAGCTCTCTGACATTGAACAGCATGTTTAGCTCCGACGCGTCTCGGTGAGCTTCTGGTTGTCAAGCGCGTTGTGTCATTTTCTGGTTTGCTGGGTGTTCGTGCAGTGTGTTTCTTCCGCTCCACAGCAGCTCGGTTGGGTGTTGCTATTGTATCCGGCAGCTAATTACCCACGACACATCCGAGCGTACATCAGTTCTGCTCAGGCGACCGTAGCTGTCACCCGTCTTTTGGCGACCCTCTCCGATGTTTCACGTTCAGTCTGTTTCTCCTTCTTGTGGCCACATCCGGGGGAGGTTGGCCACAGCGCCACGGATCTTCACATTTTTATAATAATATGAGCAAATATGATCACAGCAACATCACGCTGCTTGCCGTTGGTCTTGTCGCCTTCATCTCGACCCATCGCGACACCTTTTTTCTTCTTCCTCTCGTCCATGATTTTTTTTGCCATTTGAAAACACTGAATAGCTGTTTAGAACATTGAAGACACCTTTGATACTAACTGCACACTCGATATCTCACTACAATCAACTTACTTAACACCAGTTCTGATGGGCACCGTGTCATTTTGTCCGGGCTGTTTTAGAGGATCGTTGTAGAGCGAAGCGTGGATCCCGCTCTCTCCGCGGTTTCTTGGTCATTCTGTGGTGAACCAGAGTCGCGCGAGGTACACATGACGCAAGCGCTTTGAATTTCAACACTTCAGGACGAGCAGAGCATTGTTTCAAATGAGGTGGAAAAAAGCAGCAAACCCTTTTAGCCACAGCGGTAAGTAAGCGCCACTCCTTTCTAGATCACCGCTCCTCTCCCTATTAAATCATGGCTTGGCAAACTAAACCAGATCCTTATAATCCTAATCCTATATCTTGTTTTCCCTTTCTGTCTAAGAAGATGAAATAATCGACTGTGTCAAAGGCGGCTGAAAGATCTAAAACAATGAAAATGGTGTAACTTCCTGAAAGACGAGGACCTCGCAAGAGAAGTCTCTGTGCTCTAGTTCATCCTCCAATGTGAATGAATTCTTTCATTATATCAAATTCATCCGAGACGGAGACGAGACACTCCACATTCCTTACACACACACACACACACACACACACACACACAAGACGACGTTCAGAATATTCAACCGAGGATTTTCTAAAAACCAAACCATCACACCTTGTTATCCTGATAGCCGAAGCCGTAATGCCCCCATTGTGAACGTCGCCGTAATAAGTCCAGTGCATTATCATCCGGTGTCCCCGTGGGTGTCCGGCTAATGAGCCCCCGTGAACACTCTCATCATAATGCGCGCGGAACCCCCCGGTCCAATCCTTATTGAAAAATGAACAAGGATCTGATCTGGGATTTCGGACGGGCCCCTAATTCCTCCCTTTAGTGGCGATGGGCGATGCCGCCACTCCGCTGGCTGGGAGGAGCGTCATTAATGCTAACAGGGCCTGTGGAGACCCTGCCAAAAAAATTATCATTAACATAATGCTTCATTTACATACCGGTCCTAGCACCCACACAAAGACAAACACACAGACACACACATTTTATACATATACATATAGTTAGATAGATACATAGTTAGATAGATAGATGTAATTTATTGATCTCAAATTGGGAAATTACGATTAGTGAGAACAAAGGGCAGTTACCACTCTCATGCAACTTACACATGAATGTTTATATATATATATGCACTCTGCACAAACACTTCCATAGCAGTATGCACATGCAGATGTATACACACACACACACACACACACACACACACACACAGTCCTGAGTGGAGCAGACAGTGGTGGGGGTTGGATTGGAGGTTCAGTCCCAGCTCTTTGTTTGATGCCTGTATGGCTGTGGCTCCTTTTAATGAGCTCTAATGGCAGTCCAGAAGGATTCTAATTAATCTGCGCACACACACACACACACACACACACACACACACACACACACACAAAAGGCCTGCCTCATCCTCCCTGTCTCTCCCTCTCTGCCTCTCTTGACCTCTCTCTCTTTCTCGCCCCTCTTCCCCCCCGCGTCCTTTCTTCCTTCCTCTCTCCCGTCCCCTCACCTATCCCTGGTCGATATCAAAACCGAGGCATGTAGGTGACGGGAGGTGAAGGCCATAAGGGGGCGGGAAAAAAAATGGACGGATTTAATTGCACCGAAGATGGCTATTATTATGAGATTGCGCAGGGAAAAAAAAAAGAAGATATTTCCAACAGCGGCGGCGTAGCGCTGAGCCCACCATCCCCCTGTCTTAAGTGTCCGGTGTTCAGCAAAGGTCGCGCCACTGTCGTCGCCGGCTCCCAAATGAAGACACTAATGAAAGGTTTGACGTTCGCACCGCTGCTCCGTCGCTCCGCGAAGTTTCCCCCCACTCACATTCCTCTCTCGTCCTTATTAGCCTATAGCTTTCGGCTGTGTGCGCTTCGATACCTGCGAGGCGACAAATGTATGACGACACTCAATGGTTATCTTGTGATGAATAAACAAAGGTCAATTAATGGTAATCTGCATGAGAAGTGTGGTTATTATAAATCCTCCGCTCATATCGAGCATCGTGATTCGTGCATCACTTACGCGCGGTGTCCACTGTTCACCTCTTTGCTGACCAGATGTATGCGTGCGGTTGATATGTAAATACAAACTGAATATGGCAGTGTCAAGCGGCCGCCGCCGCTGCAGTTCGGGTAAAGTGTCATGTTTAGATGGCGAGCACACTGTGCACTTTGCCGCACAACCACTGCCGTGATGAATGGGTCTATCACAGGGCCAAGAGCAGAAATCAGCATCAACCTGAGGCCACGTGTACCGTTGTGTGTTTGTGTAGATGCCGTTGAACAGTGTGTGTGTGTGTGTGTGTGTGTCCTACAGTGGGTGTAGGATAGTAGTCCTTACACCAGACAGATTAGAAAACCGATTTCCCGGAGATGCTGACACACACACAAAGACTTTTCTTCTCCCCCCCCGCCCCTCGTCATTACACACCGGTCTGAGCTCGCTGGTTTTTTCCTTTTTCTTGTGGTGCTATTTGTCGCGGCAGCAGCGGCTGGCAGCCTGCGCCGTGTCAAGGCTTGTTAGGGTGTTTGGGCTTCTGGAAAACAACGGAGCCGGAGCTCAGGGGGGTGGTGGGGGCGGGGGGGGTACCTTTGAACTGAGCCCGGTGAGATGGCAGAGCCGCAAGCGGAGGAAACACCTCTGTTCTCCTCGGGCGACTTGTGTGCTCTGCCTTGACTGAATAGCGGAAATTCAGCGGAGGCCACACGGTCTGGTGTGAGGTGGTCTCTCTCTCTCTCTCTCTCTCTCTCTCTCTGTAGCTGCTTGTGACTGCTTCTCAAACTGGAGTCTGGGGACTCCCGGGGGCAACAAAATAAATCACAAAGTATCATGTTAATACAATTTAACTTTCTTCAAATCCATAAGTCTGAATGGATAAATGTGTGGAATGTTTGGTTATGGTACAGTACACTATGTTTCATGATTTGTACATGCTGTTCATGCAAAATCACAGGAATCAGTTATAGTGCCACACAATGATTGCTGTGCGGAAGTATGAGAAAAATACGGATGAAACAATACAAATCCAGTTTTCATGCTTGAAATTCATGCAGCATGTTGAAGATTTGGACACGGAATACACACAGTCTCTATAATTTATAGAATGGGTTAGCCCGAAAACAGTGAAGAAAAAAACCATTTCCAAAAATGTTTCTAAATGTGCAAAGAATCACCAATTTCAAGACTAAGAGAGAGGATTAAAGTGAAATATTAATAAAAAGACGAAAAACAGTGTTTCAGTTAAATCAGTCGAATGATGGAACTGATGTGTCATAAAAAATATGCACTGCAGCTCATTTTGTAAGTGAAAGTATCAAATGTTAAATTTGACACTTTTACCACTAAAACTATTAAATCAAATCTGAAAAAATAGTATCACTATGACACTGGTTCAGTACAGTATATGGTATGGATATTGTAACTGAGTTGCTATAGGTTGTGTTTGGTTTCAGATGCTTATGACATAAACCATTACTGCCCTTCGGGGGTCAGTGACATTTTGAGATTTCCCACCAATACACATTTACTATTATTAGTGTGATAATTGCCATGCTACGTGAGAAAGTCTACAAACTCAGAAAACACATTTTCTAAATGTGTTTCAAAAACCTCATCTCAGAATTGCTGGCTGGCTGGATGAATGGATGGATGAACGAAGGGACGGCCTGCATTATCTCTCATTTTAATGTCTGCCAAGGAGTATAAGTCCCCAGGGTCCTCTAATAGACGATAAGAATAGATCGTCATTATATATAATATCTCCTCGACTCCCACATTACGTCTTAATGATCACAAACACAAAAGCGGGGTCCTGATACGACGCCACGGCGACGCCTCTAAATAGTCTTGTTGCCCACTGTATTACCTTCCGTGGAATTAGGCCTCAGGCAAATGGCCCAACGAGATTAGTTGGCCGACCAATTTGACGGAGGCGCGGTAATTGTTTGATGAAGATATCGAATACGCGGCCCATATTGTGTTCCGTAATCTATGATTTAATAACCGTCTATACTCCAAATGAGAGCCATCCTTTATATAGCGCTAACTGTTGTTCCAAAAAGGAAAAGAAACCCACTGCTGCTCAGAGTAAGACCTTTTTCGGTCTTTTTTGACAACATCACTGTCGAATCAAAGGCAGCCAAGTCTCATCCTGTGCCCCAGACAGTGCAGGGAGAGTCGTATTTGTTGTCCACTCCCTTGCAGCCACTTGATTCCGATGAACCGTCACCTGCTTTATTACTGCAGTGATGTACATCTCTGGAACGCATAGGACAGAATGAAGCTATCGGCCGTGTCGTCCCTCCGACATGAGGCAGGTCAAGCTCCGAATCTTGAGTTAGATGATGTGTTTCCCCTAGACAGACTCTGGGACCTGTGTTGACCTGTTCATGAACGGCTTTCATCTTATCCCTCAATCACAGTATTCACTATTGACAGCTCTCGTACCATGTGGGGTCCCACAGGGCTCAGTCCTTGGTCCTCACTTTGTTCAGATCATAGATCGCTGCCTTTGCTGCCGTTAAGGCCTGTCCTCAAGTTGTGGTGGATAGTCCTGATTATCTTCCTAACAATGTCACCTCCCCACCTTGGACCACTTACGACCGACATGAGCCACTCAGCTAGAAACCTGGGAGTTGCTGTTTTTTGTCTGTACTCTCAACTTCAACCGGCACACTAAGAGTCTCGTTCAATGCTGCTTTGTACAAATTAGGAATATTGCCAGGGACAAACCTATGACTCCAAAACCACAGTTAAACAATTTATCCACACCCTCAACTCCTCCACCAATGCAATTATTCACTTGCCTCAATGATGGAGCGGTCGCTCGTTTGCAGCTGGTGCGAGATGCAGCGGCAAGATTTCTCACAAACACTAACCACAAACATATTACTCCAGTCCTGGCCGAATTACTCCGGCCCTCCATTTGTCTCGGAATTCCATTTAAGCTCCCTGTGATTACTTTAGAATCACAACTTGATCTGGCTCCGTTGAACATCTCGGAACCCTGCAGCCCCTCAATCTGCACCTAGACCCCTCTCAGATCAGAAGGGTAAAATGCAGTTACAAGTTAGTGATCCTGGGCGCTAGTCTGCGGTAGTAGCATTTCGTGGCATCTTCGTGCCTTCCAAATGGGTTAGTACCTTAAATTAAGACCGAAAAACGGCCATTCTCGAATGCCTGATAGGTATTGGAAAGTCCTAACGACGAGGGAGAAAGCAAATGAGTGATGGTGGGATATCAATTTTAGATACTGGTGACCTTTTCTAACATACACTTGACACAATGGTTCATACAGTTGAACATACAGTTAATATGCCAGACAAGAAAAAAGAAGAGAAATTGTGAATCTGAAAGAGAATTTTATTGGGTTTTAATACGTCAAGTACAAAATGCAGACAGCAGATGTCTTTAATAAGAATCTACATGGAGGATTAAAGATTGTATTCTTTCAGAGTTTGGATTCAAGCCCGGAATTGTCAGACAATGTTTACTTCATTTTTTCTGAAATCGAAAAATTACCAATTATCCCTCAACTCACGCCTTTGCTCTGAATTACTCTGAAAAGTTGTGCATCAATGTCCTTGGGAAATAAAACCTCAAGCCTTATGTGTTATACCGGGAGTCCGTTAGCATTCGCGGGAGAACAAAGGCAAAAAAGGAAACCGCGACACGGTGAAGACACGGAACCGAAAAGAGGTAACGCGAGCGCGCGTACGGCACATGAGAGCGGCGCCGCCGACGTTATGTCACCTAGAGGCGACCGTGACTTTTGGAAAACACACGGCGCAAGAGGCGCACATTCCACTACAACAGCGACGCCTTTGCGTTCTCCCGGCAACATGATGAAATGTCCTCGAAATCTCCTGCAATGTCGGACTGTCACTCATCGTATTAGTGTGTGTGTGTGTGTGTGTGTGTGTGCGCTGGAGGGCACTGAGGTGCATTGCAAGTGCATGTGTTTGTCCCCGTTCAAACCAACAGTCGCGACCCTTGGTGAAACTCCATGTTCTGAATGCAGGTGTATTTCAACGACATCCCTCCCGGCTCTTCAGCCTCCTCCATCTCCACCATTGATCTTAACCCGTGGTCCGTCCTCAGCCCTAAACCCTCGCTCTGATTCGGATCTCCGTTTGCTGAGGAATCCTCATATGTGTGAGAATCCTCACACACCAGGGCGGGGGGGGGGAGAAAACCCCGCAGATCTGAGGTAACCAAAGCAAAATGTCACCAAGTAACTTTTAATGAGCCCAGCGGGAAGGATGTATTTTCCACGGCAGTTGGCAGGACTATATGTTAGGCTCTTATATCCGCCAGCTCTCCAAACAGTCAAGTGTTCTCCTTAACTGTGGGTCAATGTGAAAAGGGGCCCGCGACACCCACCCCATCTGTTTGTCTGCAACCTGCAAGAGAGAGGGGAAGGGACAGGGCCAGATAAAGAAGTAGAGCAAAGAAAAACTTGAGCGATACTCTGGCTCGCAGTGTCAGGCAACGGCTTTTGAAGATGTGCGGTTTAAAATCCCGTACTTTTGATGGAAACCACTATTTACTAATTGTTGATATCGCCAATTCCGTCGCTATCGTAAGATCATTGTGGTTTTCAACCGGCATCACCAGCTCCGGGCACCGCACGCGACACTGTACTTCAAAGTCGTTCAAACATTATACAGACCGAGGTGAAGTAATCCTGCAAAAACTGTGATTGAATATTCAGTCTCCTCTTCCTCCATGTGATGCCCCGGACCATTGCCACCTTCAATCGGACTTAATGTTGGTCCGTTGGTCCTTCCACACCGGTTATGTTGGTTCGGACCAGACTTAATAATTCAGAATGACAAATACTCTCTCGTTGCTCGTGTTCGAGTTTTCACATACCGCTACAGATCTTTCCAGCCAGAAACCTAATGTTCTTAGTCGGCATGATCGACTGCGTTGCAGATGAGGTGTGAAGCTTGTCGTAGCGAGTGGGGAGCCTGTTGTTCGACGCGCACCGGGCGGACGCCGGTGAAACACCTGTGAAATTCGGCGACAGCTGTGAAGGGAAGTGTGACGCAAACTGTGAGGGAGAGTCGAGTGTTGCCTGTGCGCGGCGATGGCGGAATCGCCGAGCGGCCTGGGATTAAGCTGCTCCTCCTCCACTCCGCGGCCCCCGATACTGGAAAAAACACAAAAAAAACTCCCTCTGCCCACTCGTCATCGCACCGGACCTTTGGATTCACAAAATGGATGCCCACACATCGCAGGCAACATATATATATATATATATATATATATATATATGTGTGTGTGTGTGTGTGTGTGTGTGTGTGTGTCACCCAGGGGTCTCACTTTGAAACAGTATACATGTATTTACACCACAGGGTTCAGCTGAATGAGCAAGTCACAGCTATTTACCGTCAGAACACGCAGGCGTGCGCACACACACACACACACACACACGCACACACGCGTACATGCGCGCACACACGCGGTGATGAAGCCGGGGCCGAGGGGTTGTCTCAGTGCTCACAGACAGAGTGTAATCATGAGAAAGGAAAGATGAGGCCAGGCCAACTCCACTTGATATGGTGACTCACCGGGGATCTTGTCAAGTGAGTGGAAAAGACAAAGAGACATGGATACAGAGAGAGAGAGAGAGAGAGAGAGAGAGAGAGAGAAATTTAGATTCTACCTTTTTTAAACCTTAAATAATATCGAAAATCTGTTTCAAAAAATGACTGCGTGCATATTTTGTCATATACGTCAGGTGGATGTGAACATCGCGCGAATCCTATCGGTTGTCTCCCGAAGAGCATGCGAGACGTTTGGAGCGAAAGTGGAAGAGCTTCGGCGTGACCCGTCTCATAGCAAGTTGAGTCTTGTCTAAGTCCACAGTCACAAGACGTGCGTGTGCGTGTGTGTGTGTGTGTGTGTGTGTCAGCAGATCCACTGATTCTAGGGTGCAGATGCCTCCCTTGTTTCATATTAATGTTACATAGCAAATATATGTCAGTGCTTAGGAAGGCAAACACACACACACACACACACACACACACACACACACACACCAAACCTCCTCGCAGGTTTTATTAAGGCTGCGCGCTCCGTAGCATCATAGAGCACATCGGTATCTGTCAAGCGCCTGCAACGTGGTATTTATTCTGCAAAAAACGGCGGGGGGTGAGCGTCCGATGCCGTTAAGTGATACATCACATCGGGGGATGAACATACTCGGGCGGACATCGCGGTACATTGTCCCCCCCCCCGACGCGGGACTGTGTAATGACCCCTGCCGGCAGGTGCGTTCGCCCTGTGAATGCTGTGATGAGTGTGTTTGCATCAAATATTAAATGAAACAGCTTTCTGAATGAATCATCCTATATTCAGGAGAGGGTCCCCCGAGATCCCCCCTACCCCACCCGCCCCCGCCCCCGGTCCCGCCCGGATCTCCTCCGCGGACAAAAACAAAACACCCGCCAGACAAGTAAACAAAAAGAGGCTCACTCCATTTTGTTGCGTTCTTTCTTTTTGGTGAGTCCTAGACGTTCCATCCATCCACTACACCTACATCTCCAGGTCTTGGTTAGCAAGCGGCCATCCAGGGACAGTCTTCAGGGAAAGGCTCTTTCAGTTCTTCCTGGAGGACACTGAGGTCATTTCCAGACCAGATGGACGATGTAATCCCTCCGGTCTGCCCCCGGGGGTCTCCTCCCAGCCGGGTGTTCCGGGAATGCCTCCTCGTAGAGATCCCGCCGAACTAGTCCAACTGCTACTTTGAGTTCCCGCTGGACGTCGGAGGTCCTCGCCCTTTGTGCCTGAGGATGGGCCCAGACAACGCTTTGGCTACACTTGACATCCATCAGCGGTTCTGTCAGTTAAACCCAAAAAGCCAGTGGACCTGAGTGACCGAGCTGGGAAACAGACCAACTGGGGTCCAGTAGCACAGAATCAACACATAAATGCACACGTGGATATGCATTGTTCAAAATTCCATATTGCTTGAAGTACATGGCACACAGAAGTCACATACACCACATCTATGGCTTCAAATTATTGAAAAATGTACACATTAAATTACATATGTTTAACTTCCTAACTCAGTATTTAATAGAATAAGATGAACATCATTTTTGTCTCTGCAGAACCATATTTAATACTTTTTTTTTCTCAGCATTGATACAACATTCCCTCAAGCTTATGTACAGTTTTGTTACTCGGAGTTTTTTCCTGACTCACAAAACGATTCAACACACACACACACACACACACACACACACACACCTAGTTGTCTGAGATGAAGCTTTTGTTTGGATATTTGCTTAAAACCTTTTTTTTATGTATTAACTTAGTGTGTCACCAAATGATGAAGTGAGAAAGCTTTTAGACAAAGATGCGTCACAAAAGTTAAATGGGCACTACTGTTTAATTTGAAAAAATTGAAGAAGTGCATACTTCTTGCTTAAATGTCTCCTTGAATTCAATTACCAAAATTGACATACCAAATTGAATACACTCCTGGATATCAGTCCCATGAAATATGCCCGATTGTTTTCTTCAATATCCATTATTATTACTATTCTCTGGGAATTTGGGGAAAATGTAAATTTCTCATCTCGCAATATTAGAGAAAGTGATGAAACATTTTGCCCCATTGTCCGGAATTGAAATTTGGGTCCTTTCTTGGCTCATGTCCCAACCGTTCCATCAATTTTTCCTGGAAGTCTGAACAATAGTTTTGGCTTAATTCTGACGAATTTCTTTTTTTCTCTTTACTTTTTTACACGCACCTTTACAATGGTTCATAGCGTCAGGTCATCATTTTAGTTTCTAGCTATACTACAGAAGTGTTTTCAAGGCACCAGGACGAGGTACAAAAATAAAACCTGCGTCAGAAGAAATGTGGTGAAAAGTGGTGATATAATAAATAAAAAACGTAATCCCATGAACATAAAACCATCTATACCACTGTGCTTTTAATGGCACCCTTATGCCTTTATGACAAAATAAATCAAGATGCATTAAGCTGCTGACGGGATGTACAGACAAAACCAGAGGATTATCTGTTGATTCTGAGGAGGACGTCTGATGTGTCTGATAATTATGAGGCTAGCATCCGGAGTCAGGAGCACCGTTTAAAAAAAAAAAAAAAAAGATTTCTAAGTGGATTAATGGTTGCATTCTATTTGGTTACATGTCCGGCCAAATGGATTCCACCTACCCATATCTTAGCAATGGGGTTGATCATGAACAAAAGATGGATTACCAGGAAAAAACAACAATAAACAACAATAAATACGACCTTTGGACAAACAAGGTAGTTAGAATATGGATTTTTGGTCACATTTAATTTCCACAAGCTGAATTTTATAACCCAACCGTTGTATTGTGTTGATGGAATATTTGACAGCGTTGAATGAAACATGAGCGGGGGAGAGCTGCGTGTGTTCACATCATTTTTGGGCTTATTTGTTTTAATTGGACGCATTACAAGGAGCGAAAGGCTATTCATGTTCCTTTTGTGCGTGCGTGTGCGTGTTTGCGTGCGTGTGTGTGTTTGCGTGCGTGCGTGCGTGCGTGCGTGCGTGCGTGCGTGTGCGTGCGCGCGTAAGCAGCTCATCAGAGCAGAGGAGTTTTGGAGAGGAGCTGTGAGATAAAAGAGGAGCGGAGGGTGGGATCGAGAGGGCCGTCCGCCGAGAATCGGACTCCCCCATTCAATCTGTGCAATCTCCGCGACGGGCGAGAAATAGATTGCTTTTTAAATAGATTGCTTAGCTCCCTGTCTTGGAGCCACTGATGTGGATACGTTTCATCGCGGGCCCCTTGTTTAAATGAGTGCCGGCACATAGCATGGTGGCGGAGCTACTTACCCTGCTGTTATTAAGGGTGCAATATTGTTAGTGTAGCCCTCATCCCCTATTTGGACTCCTAAAAAAACAAATGGGAAAAGAGAGTGAAGGAGATGCATTACAGACGCATTAGGGGAGCTGGGGAGGGCCTCCTTGTACGGATGCGGGAGAGAGAGAGAGAGAGAGATGTATAGTTATTAATTGCGAGGTATTTTGTGTGTGCATGAGCTCCGGCGACTCCTTCATTAGAGTCAATACTGCGCCAGAGGTAGAAAGGGGCGGCGGGGAAGGGGAGGGGGTAACAAGCGAAACGGAGGGAATTGTCCGCGCGCTTTTGTCTCCGGACGGGAGGAAATGCAGCACATTTCCAATTGATTAATACTGCAGACGGGGCTTGTTGGCGGAAACCACATTATGCTGCTGGTTGGTGGGAGGGAGGAGGAGGAGGAGGAGGAGGAGGAAGAGGAAGAGAGCCAGAACTGATATCACCGTTCAGTTGGGGGCTTTAAGCTTCCTGTGTCCCCCCTCGGAGTTCCAGTCCTGCTGCTGACTGACTGTGCCGGGCCTGCTCATCACCGGGCGTCCTGCCGGCCTTCCTTCACAGCACCGGGGAAAATGACTCTTAGCCCCCGTGAGCGGCGTGACCAACGATGCAAAACAGGAGAAAGAAAAATCTGCGCGTTTTTGAAAGAAAATGTAAAGATTTGCGCCGTTGCGTCGGTCAAATAGAACCCCACTGGGTTTTTTTAAGAAAAGAAAAGACAAGAACTATAGGGCTTGAAAGTTGAAGACAACTTGGACGTAATTTCTATATATATATATATATATTGAAGAGAAAATAGACGACAGTTGTCCCAATACTTTCTGACAATCAAAGGACATTCTGTCTGGATCATGTCACTGATATCCCAATGGGCCCCGTCCAGTCCCGACGCGCGGAGTTAAAGTGACGAGGTGAATCTGCAAATCATTTAAGCTGCTTTGTGACTTTTTCTTGAGGTTTTTTTTTTTTTTTTTTTCCGGAGGGTGCTGTAGCGAAAAAAGCTAATGTTGCCCCCCCCCCCCCCCCCCCCCCCCCATTTCTGGAAACTGTCCCAGTGAGCCCTTGTGAGATTACAGCAGTTTTTTGAAAAAGTCCTGCGGAAAATGTCTCGGCCCAATTTTTCCGGATATAATAATATTATTATTATTTGATTGGGAGTTTTGCTATTGTTGATTTTGAATATTTAACTGAGTGCTTTGAGTTGCATTTGAAAAAAAAACAAAAACGTGCAATTCACTGAGAGTGACGGTCTCGCTGATACATTCATTTATCAAAAAAATGTCTTTGAAACATCACCTCAAAACATATCTGCTGTTGCAAATTAATATCGCATAAACATCACTTCTGGAGGACACCGCAGTGCCCAACCCAAGCTAAAATAAAACAAATTTAAAAAGCAGATGTAGGTATTGTAGTTTCACACAGGTTAAACTAGTGCGGCCTATAGATGGGGACTATTTTCACCAGCGGATTAATCCACGTCAAGTGCTGTGGTGAGCGGGATGGTCGCTCTGCCACATCCTATGAATCGAAACCCCGTGAACTCAGCAGTTTTTTTGAGAAGTGAGGGGATAAAAAGAACATTACGCAATCAAGTAAGAATAAACGTAGTAGTTGGTCGTGCGGGGTTCAATTGACATTGTCAAACACGGCGCTTTTGTTCACAATCTAAATGTACTTGAGCAGTTTGATAGTCGTCTTTGCACCTCTCATATCAAAATGCTGCATGCTGCATATACTTCCTTGTAGTTGTCAAACCGCCATGATTTTCTTCTTTCTTCTCTCTTTGTACCCACTCAGGCTCGCTTCTCTGCACACATGCTCTCGAGTCTGCGGGTCGAGAGAGCACAGTAAAGATGATGCATAATTAATCGGCACAAAAGCGGAACCCTTTCCCGCGGCGTTCCGGCCAAACGAGCCCGACGTCCTGCGTCCTGCCCGTCATCAACCGTCAGTTCTCCTCAATAGTTGTGCTTAATAAGTAATGAGCGGCCCCCGGGAAAAAAAAAAGAAGAAAAACCCCCCAGCTGTAGCCGAGAGATTCCTCGTCGGGGCCGGGACCTCTCCCATTCGGCGACAGTAGACGCACACTGCATGAAATTCACAATGTTTGCTTTGGCCCGATGGATCCTCAACTGGATTTCTCTTTTTTTTCGTTTTTGCTCTCGGGTAAACGTGGGATTTGAGCCGATATGCAAAATTGAAAACCAAAAGAGAAGAAGTTGTTAACTGCATTTGCATCGGTGGTGACACTGGTTTCGTGTGAAAAGCGGTGGATTGTGCTTTGTGTGTGTGTGTGTGTGTGTGTGTGTGCGTGTGTGTGTGTGTGTGTGCGCGTGTGTGTGTGCGTGCATGCGTGTGTGTGTGTGTGTGTGTGTGTGTGTGTGCGTGTGTGTGTGTGTGTGTGCGTGTGTGTGTGTGTGTGCGCGTGTGTGTGTGCGTGCATGCGTGTGTGTGTGTGTGTGTGTGTGTGTGTGTGCGTGTGTGTGTGTGCGTGTGTTTTCCGTCCAGCAGGGTCGGTTTTAGGATTCTAATTACTGCGGTTATAACAGGATTACACGAGATACAAAAAGGTGCTTAGACGCCACGGGGTGTTTGCGGGCTAAATTAAATAGGATGTAGTATGGTAATCTGCCGCACGGTGATAAGAGGATGTAAATAGCCACCGACACCAGATCCGTTATCCGGCGGGGGCGTTTAGCTTCGTCAAGTGGCTTTCGCCATCAAAGGATCCCTTATGAAAATACTCCGGTCCCCAACTTGTCGCCATGGAAAACCAGGAGTTATATTTATATCATGAAAATATTGTTTGGGAATATTTCAAAGGCGATAGATTTGTCCTTATCTTAAATCATCGGGTAGGTAAATATTGCTCGCTTGGCCACAAGTGCTCTCGCTAAGCGGTTGCACCGGTTTGGAACTCTCCCAAAAAATGACTGTGTGACTGTATGAAAATATACTGCAGTGTGTGGATGGAACGATCCGAGCAGGGAAAAAAACACGTGTGTGCTGAGACCCTCAGACCCCTCAGCTGGTGCTGGGGTGGTGGGCAGCTTGGAGGGTCAACGGTTATAATTTAGTTTCACAAGAATCTTCCTCGGGAATTTTTGATCCGACCAAACTTGCACCGACCTTACGTCACATGTCACTATTTGAAAGTCGCATAACTCGGCCGCGGCTCCAGAGGAACCGACGTCAGATCCAGGAGACGGAAAAATGTTTGGGCCGCCGACCCTCTGGCCCGAGGACCGGACGTGTCCCGGGTCCGAACCTCGTACATCCACCGGCAGGATTCTGCATTTTGTGCCCCAACGAAAACAAAAACCCCCTCGAAAAATCCCCTTTAATCCTCCGCGGAATCTTGGAATTCCTCGAGCATATAAACTTAGAATCTCATCTCAGGGTTTTTCTCCTTTAAATTTACGAACAGCTATCATGCACACAGGCCCCCTCGAGTGCCGCAACGGAAACCGTCTCTTTTCACGTGCATCCCGCATCGCGTTAATTAAAGCTTCACTTCACATTTTTTCGATTTTCAAAAGAGGGAATTTATTTTTATATTTACAGCCACATTCATTGACAGGAATAGGACACAATTACAGGGGGGGGGGGGGGGTGACATCCACGTTCTTCGCTGAGACGCATGCAGAAGTTACATCCCTGGTTAGCTCTAAAACAATCATCATCATCTTCATCATCATCATCATCAGCAGCAGCAGCAGCAGTTTGCCATTAGTACAGATATTAGTGCACAGCAAAAAAAAAAATCTTCCAGTGCAGAGAGAGACATGTGGAGAGACGGCATTTTCACATTAGACAACCAGCAGTTCTCACACTTCCCACCACCGACATCGGCAGCCGTCGGCCCACCGCGGTCAGCGAGAGGCCACGCGAATGCTTGAATTTTTGATTAAATCGTCGGAGGAGAAACGTTCCGCCACATTTGATTTCATGTGTCGACAATACGCTTTTTCATAACAGGAAACAAGAGACGAGAGATTCCAAAACACACACAGACTGACACCGAGACAGCACTTCACACCACGTCGCCGTCACTGACAAGCCTTTTTCCTCAAAATGTCTGCGTACAAGTGACTTCACCAGTCTTGTACCAGAATCAAGCTAATTTGATTATCAGCGTGTTCTAATTTGGGATTTTGAGATTTTGGGATTTTGAGCGATGATAAATAGCCGAAGGCTTCAGTGGAGGTGAGTATAACGTGTTCACATGAAGCAAAAGATGGACCACGTGGTGGCTGTGACGTCAGCGTGGGGCCTGCTGCAGTAACACAAGTCGGCGACACACACACACACACACACACACACACACACACACACACACACACATGGACACACACACACACACACACACGGACACGGACACACGGGACGTAAGTCTCAACCAGTCTCTTAACAATCAACACACAAATGCAAGGGGTGTGCGTGGGTGTGTGTGTGTGTGTGTGTCCGTGTGTGTGTGTGTGTTTTATTCATTTTCGATTCCACCGAATCTGCCTCTATTTCACATTCCGCCTACACGCGCTGCAGCACGTCGCTCTGTTTGTTTCCACGAGAAAAAAAAGGGGGAACAGTAATTATCGGCTAATCCTGAGAGTGTTAAACGCATAATTGTATTTTTCAAATAATCTCAAATGTCTAATGACTGACTGGGATGATTTGTTTAATTAAAAAAAAAGAAGAAAAATCATGTCCCTCGCCGACTCTGTGGCTTTAAAACTTAAAAAAAAAAAGAGAGAGAAGAAAATAAAGAAAAATGAACTGCTGCCTGGCAATAGCCGCGTCCGCGTCAGTAGCCCAGGCGTGGAAAATTGGCTCATTGGATATTCCATAGCGGCTACGGGAGGGGGGGGGGGGGGGGGGGGGGGGGGGGAGTGTTTAAAAAGAAATACAAAAAATTATAAATGATTTACACTCGCCAGGCGGCATGAGGAAATCTCCAGCGTATGATCATGGGAAGTGACATGTGTGAGGACATGGCTGTAAGAGTCAAGTTGATCCTATTAGGTCTTTAAATGGATTTTACATGGGTGTTAGGGTTCAGAATGTGCCATCAGACATGGAGAGGAAATCCATATTCATGGAGCATTGCCCTGGCCGGCAACAGACACACACACACACACACACACACACCCACACACACACACACACACACACTCACACAAAAATCTGGTTATAGACCATTTGAGCCAGGAGTAATTGTTTATCTAGACGCCTCTTTACTCAGTGCATAAATTGAGCTGTCGGCCGCTCGTGGTGGACATTTTGTTTTCTCAGTGTGTGTGTGTGTGTGTGTGTGTGTGTGTGTGTGTGTGTGTGTGAGGCTCGGCGGCAGAAGCAGTATGACATGTGGCGTAAAGCTCACTGCGATAGGTGTCATTTGAGCAGCCATTTGCATAAAAAAAGGGTGAGTCGGGAGGAGGAGGAGGAGGGGGGGGGGGGGGGGCAGACGCATAAGAGGAGGCTCAGCCCCGTAATAAAAAAGCCGCCGCATAGACTTGAACAAGCGGAGGTTCCACTCTATAGCCCTCGGGGCCAGGAGGAGATACAGCACAATACCGTCTGCTGATACCTCACCGAGTGTTACGGGCTCTGCTCCTTCTGCCAAAAGGGAAAACTAATATACGTTTTCGAACGCAGCTCATATTTCTTCTTCTTTTTTTTTGTCATAAAACGGAGCAAAAATCGAAAAACTGGAATTTTCTTCCCTGATGTTTTTAAACGTTGGCCCCCGATTTCTGTGCACAGGCCCCAAGTTGGACCCCGAGGGTCAAACGGTTCCTGTTTTTTTTCGAGAACCTCTCTTCGATGACAGCCACGGCCAATTTGAGAATATTAATCTGCAGCAATAGTCACTAACGTTCACATTGGTTGTCAAGATTTCTGTGGCTGCTCTCTCTTTGATATGATCGTAAACTAAACTCAAATGTGCAAACAAGACGTGTAAAAGGCAACTGTGGAACTCGTCATCTTCACAAAGTAATCGACTACTTTACTAATGGAGGGAATAATTGGAAATAATCCGATTATTGGATACTAAAAAGGATTTATTGTAAATCCCCAGTTTACAGTAGTTTGGGGGGTTTAGACTGGAAATTGAAATTTTAAACACTGTATTTTTTTTTACACTGTAGAGTAAAAAATGAACTGATTCATACAAGAGTCTAAATGATCTTCTCTCTTCTTTACAGCATATAATCCAAAAGTCGTCCACATCCGCATTTCGACAGCCCTGGTGCAAAAAACAAAACTGTCCACATCTTCCCACATCCCAAAACTCTAGGTTTATTAACTGTTTGTCACTTTCTATTTGTCCGTTTGTTTGTTTTCTACATTAAATCCCCGAAGGCGGGCGGCGCTCTGCTTCCTGATCTTATACTGAGGCCAGTATTTATTTTTTTCTTTTACATTTACATGCTTCGTGTTATGAAAGCTGGGGCCAGTTGGCATTGCACATCTTACAGAGGCTGGAGGGATGTTTTAACTTGGGGCCCCCACTTTCTCATCATCAGCCTGGGGCCCCCAATGGAAGGTTCATTCGGTCCTATTAGTCATTTCAGAGGATGTAATTAAACCGCAGCCACGTGGCTTCAAGTCCTCCTGCTAGTGGGGTGTTGATCGGTCCGCAACTGTTGTTGGTTTTCTGAGAATACAACTCCCAGCACATATTCAGGACCACGGCTTATGAATGGGTTTAAGCCAGTGTTGACCCTAATACACGTCCGAGCCCTGAGCCCTCTTCATGTAAATATCCATGTGAGTGTTCGCGTGGAGGCCGAGAGCAGACGCTGTTCATGCACATGGGGTTGCGCAATCAGAAGTGGCTGTCGGACGAGACGGTGAGCCAGTTTTTGCTCAGTGAGACCAAGACAATCTCGAAAGCAACATGTCCAACACAGACACACACACACAGAAACGAAACAAAGACACACACACACTATGCCGTCCAACGCCATGGAGACAGAGAGACGGACTGACAGACGCCAGGTGGGACAGACGCCACGACGTTTCACCTCAAACCTTGGCCCCAACAGTCAGGAAGTGGGCAGACAACGAAAGAACAAAAAAAAAACAAAAAACAACACATCGCAATTCAGTACAGATTGAGAAAAATGAAGATAAGGCGAGTTTCTCTTTTTTGGAAGGGTGGAAAGTGGAGGTGTGGCTTCGTCCAACCTGACAGTCCTCCCGGGGTGGGTGGGTGGGTGGGTGGTTCGGGGTGAGGTGAGGTGGGTGGGTGGAGTGTCGGGGAGTCGGGGGCGGGCGAAGAGAGGACTCTCCTCGACTACGCGTATTCTTAAGCAATAACAACGTGATCCGTATTATCCACCCAAGAATACCCGTCACCGAAGAGAGTCTTTCAGGAAGCATGGAGGGGGGGTGGGGTGGGGGCTAAGCCAGAAACCGCGTGAGCAGCGCCACTGCCATCGCATCATCATCATCATCATCACCGCCACCACCACCGCCGCCATCACGAGCGGCCTCCCATCAGCCTCCACTGGCAAACAGACACATGCACAGAGAGAGAGAGAGTGGGCCAGTCGCATTGATCCGAGAGGCCTTGCTGCAGCAGCGCGAGGCAAGGCTCCATCAATGGCTCCTCTGCGAAGGAGAAAGAATTGACAACGGTGGAGTTTTCAATCCGAGCCAGCAGCAGCGGGTGTGGAGAGGAGGGAGAGAGAGAGAGAGAAGAAGAAGAAGAGAAACAGGAAAAAGAAATGAAGGTTGTGTAAAAGCTGAGGTTAGTGAGTGATTCACTCTCTCTTGGGTTTTTTTTGTTTCAGAAACTCTTGTAATGGCAGGGGAGAGTGAGGGTGGGGGATTGGGGGGGGGGGGGTTGACGTGGTGCAGCCCAGACCCCCACAACAAGCCTCTTACCTCTGCCAGGGCCTGGCAGCACCGCCACCATGTCTCCTGGAAGTCCTCATCCACCGGTGACAGGCAGTTCCATGCCGGCGCTCCCGCTCGGCCCTATGTGTGTGTAATTAGAAAATGGGGTTGGGGGGGGGGGGGGGGGGGGGGGGGGGGGGGGTTGGAGGGGAGGGGTGGAAGGGCCAGACACAGGGGAGACGCAGGGGTTAGGGAGGTCAAGCCAGGAGCTGCCACAGTAGCCCTGCACACTCCATTACCACCACCGCCGCCTGCCCGCCCGCCCGCCCGCCCGCCTGCCCGCCCGCCCCTCCCCGCCCGGCAACACATGGAAAAGAAATCAACACATGGATTATAGCACAGGAGGGACGCTGCAGCACATGCAGCCAACTAATTTGTACGATTATGTAAAAAATAGTGCTGCTTTTTTTTGGGGGGGGGGGGGGGGGGGGGCGACGGCGCCAACGCCACGAGCGCCCGGCGCTCCTGCCCCCTTCAGGCTGCTTGAAAATTCATGGCGGCCACACGTCAGAGCCCGCGCACGACGCTCATTTCCCTTTGTGAAAATGTTTGGAGAAAAAAAAAAAAAACTCCCTTCCAAATTAATTCCTAAATGTTAATTTAGAAAATCATTATAATGACTTTGCCCCTCCGCTCTTCTTTATTTTCAAATTAAAGCGGTGAGTTTAAAAAAAAAAAAAAAAAAAATGCCGGAGCGAGGCCCCATGAATTATGTATGGAAAGTTCAACCAAATTTATTCCATTTCATTCTAATTGAACTAGCCGGCTGAATACAAAGAGCACGCTCCAGCTAAGCCGATCCAAAATCATTCCATTGATTTATCGCCTCTAATCAATATTTACAATTACTCCCCCCGCAGATGGGTTGGTTAAAGGGAGAGGGTCTCGTCGACGTGTGTGTCCCCGCTCGATGCCGAGGGGGCCGACGCTAGATGAACTGGTCCAGATTAGAATTTTATTGCACACGTTCATCAAAACTGAGCAATATCATCAGTGTCATTTGTTTGCAGTTATCTCAAAGCGGAATAAATTCACAGGGGGTGGGGGAAAATGCATTTATTACAATTTTTTTTTTTTTAATTCAACACAATTAAACTGAGAGGATCTGCAAACAAATGAGGACGGAAAAAAACAGATTTGCATTTATCAGAATAAAGATGAACAAATTCATGGAATCAACAGCCCTGAGCAGGGAGGAGGTGTGGACAGGGGGGAGGGGGGGAGGGGGGAGGGAGGAGGGGTCGGAATGGAGAAAGAATGAAAAAAAACAAATACAAGCTGATGAAGCTGGAAGGAAATAAAGAAAAAAAGATGCTAATCCACAAGTTTTTTTCCTCCTTTTTTTTTTTCTTCTTTTCCTTTCAGCTTCTTCTTCGCTATTTCCCCCCCTCACATCGACCACTCGGCCCAGGACACACACACACACACACACACACACACACACACACACACACACGGAGCCAAAACCAGGAAGTCCCCCACCCCATCCACCTGCCCAACCACCCCCAAGCTGCAAAGAACTGGGATTTACCACCCGCAGCAAAACACACACTCACTGACGCGCACACACACACACACACACACACACACACACACACACACACACGCACACACGCACGCACGCACGCACACACACACACACACACACACACACACACACAGATCCATGGCCAGCCCCGGCCCAACCCAGGCCATCTGTAGAGAAAAGAGAACCTGAGGGCTTCAGCTAGACATCACACACACACACACACACACACACACACAGACACACACACACAAACACACGCACACACACACGGGTCAGCTAGCCCTATCATTGATTGTTCAGTGGAAGCACCCCGGAGACTCATCAGATTACTCTGAGAGCAGCGGCTAAAGCAAAAATCAAACACCAGGAATCTTTTCTTTTCCTTTGCTTTCGTTCAAACTTGCACACACACACACACACACACACACACAGTACAAAGTACCACAGGTTGTCAGAGGGGAAAAGCGGGCAGCGAAGATGATGATGATGGGATGGGAGTGAGACGCCCTTTCAGGTGTAATATTCCCCCCTTTTTTTTTTCTTTTTTTTTCTTTTCCTTTCCATCTTTAATTTTTTTTCTCATCTCGCTGAATAATTCCAATTCCTCTGCCCCGCTCAACTTACGTGACAATTTCCAATTCCAATATCGCACACAAACACCCGCCTCTCCATCCCTCTGATTTCACTGCCAACAAGTCTCGTGAACTTGATAACAGGGGACGGGATATGAATACATGTAAATATATATATATATATATATATATATATGGGGAGGAAAAAAGGGATTAAACACACTCGCACAACCAAAAGAGAAGAAGACGAATACTGCAGGTTCAGGGAGGGAGGGGGAAATAAAGTGAGACTAGCATAATCAAATTTTCCTCCAGTCGGAGAAAGAAGGGATGAAAAAATACAGGAGGAAGAATGAAAAATAAAGGGTGAGACTGCAACAACAGGTCCACTCTGAGCCGTGGTGGCCTCTTACCCGCTTTTCCTCTCCTCCGCTCTGCTCTCCCGTAACCCAGGGTGTTGCCTCTCCTCTGCTCTCCCTACGCACCTCTTCTAAAATTCCCTCCCCTTCCTTCCTTCCTTCCTTCCTTCCTTTTTCCTTCTCCTGGTGCCTTGCCGACGGTCCGCGGCAAGCTGGGAGGTGGTGCTCTCCCTCCCCCTCCCAGTTCCAGGAAGAGCTCCCCGAGGAGAAGGAGGAGGCAGGTCCCTGGCAGGAGATGGAGGATCCAGCAGCGGGAGCGGCAGCGGCGGTGGAGGAGGCAGCGGTGCTGATGCTGCGGCGGCTGCCGGAGAGGGACGAGGGGAGGGAAGGATGCTTAACAAAAGATCTCCTCCTCCTTTCTTTTTTTTTCCTCTCTCCTCCTCGGTCCTCCTCCACTTTTTCTTTTTTTTTTTTTTTTTTTCACTCCTCCTGCTGCTTTAGCCTTCCCCTCTCCGCTCCGAGCGGCGAAAGAAGCCAGTTGTTGCTCTGCCGCGGCAAAAGAACTGACAGCCGGTGACGAGCCGGCTGGGCGAACGGGATGAGAAAGAGAGGGAGAGAGAGGGAGAGAGTGAGAGGGAATGAGAGGGAGAGAGCAGGAGAAGCGTGTGGTGTGATGTGGCATCTGCGAGAGAGTGATAGAGAGGAGAGAGAGGGATACGGAGGTAGAGATGGATGGGGGTGGGAGGATGGACGAAGGAGGAGGAGAGAGAGAAAGGTGGGATGAGGCGGGGTGCACAGGAGGAGGAGGAGAGAGAGAGAGAGAGAGGGAGGGAGGGAGGGAGGGAGAGCAGATAGGAGAAAATAAAGAGAGATGTAAAGAAAAAGAGAGAGATGGAGAGAGAGAGAGGCAGAGCAGCAATAAAAACCTACAGCCACCAGCGGTCTCTCTAACAGACTGAGTACCTGCTATGAGGAAAGACATAGAATAATTAGATTTGAGCTTCACACACACACACACACACACACACACACACTGGCTCCTAGCAATGGTGAATTCATTGAAATACCTCATGGCTGAACACCTTCGCAACACACATTTCTTTTTTTGGGGGGGATAGACCGTGTGTCTGTGTGTGTGTGTGTGTGTGTGTGTGTGTGTGTGTGTGTGTGTGTGTGTGTGTGTGTGTGTGTGTGTGTGTGAAGACTGGAAATCATATGCATCGACAACACACACACACATGAACACACACACTCCGTCATTGACTGTGATCAACATGCTCTGAGTGTGTGTGTGTGTGTGTGTGTGTGTGTGTGTGTGTGTGTGTGTGTGTGTGTGTGTAGAAGATGGGTTCAAGTGTGGCAACGTTTTATTTCCTGCTCTGCAGAAATAGAAAGGAGACAAGGGTTTTATGAGTCATAAAAATTTGCCCTCTTCCACAAATAGAAAACTAAAAACTGGTCACAGCAAAAATATAGACCTCCAAAAAAAACCAAAAAAAAACTTTACAATCTCAAAATGATTCATGTGAAACCAAAGCCACAGAGTAGAATTAACTCTCTTTTTTTTCTTCTTTTTTTTGTCACTGTGATGTTTACGGAAGTGTTAAAAAGAATCCTCCGAAAAACAGCGCTCAGACCTTCACGAGACGACACCGCTACCAATCCCCCCGCAGCTCTCTACTGTGGGACTAAAACCCTGCTCTTATCCCATGTGGAAAAGGGGAAAAAACACACACAGCAACGGTTCCACAAGCTCCTGTCGGAGACGGGTTCGTCACATCCCAGTCGGGACTACACCACGACCCGAGCAGATCCCGTTTAAAGAAAGAAAAGAAAAGAAAGAAAAAGGAAAAACCGGAATCGGCAAACCGAGCCAGTGAAGCCGGGAGGGAGGGACGCTCTGCAGAATCTCCCTGAAACAAACAGGCAGAAAGATGGAGCAGGAGAGAGGGGGGGGGGGGGGGGGGGGGGGGGGGACACACAACGACTGTGGAAGTATGAAAGGAGAGAAGAAAAAATTACACCAATTTCCTCGGGGCTGATTTGAGGTCTTCTTAATGCCAACTGGTCTCTTAACTCGCCGCAACAGGCCTTTTGACTTTTTTCCGAGCTGACATTTTCAATTAGCGAGGCTTGAAATTATTTTAGCACCGAGAAAGGAGAGGGGTGGGGGGGGGGGGGGGGCTGCAGATAATGGTCAGATACCATTAGATGCCCTGTAGGTGTCCAGGTCTCTCTCTCTCTCTCTCTATCACACACACACACACACACACACACACACACAGATAAATACAGGGGGAGAGAGATCAACCGGTATTGTGCCTTTCCTTTTTCAAAAGACAAGGAATGCAACACGGGCATCAAACCAGCTTCCATGTTCTTTTTTAACCCCTTTACAATAGGTCCATTAAAATGACGAACACCCCCCCCCCCAGACTATGATGCAAGCAGGAAAATCTATTGGGGGATAAGAAAAAAAAAAAGAACTTAGAGGATTGCAATCGATAGACCCGGTTTGTGTGTGATAATGACTCTGTTTGAGTTCATTCTGTCCTCATTTGATTCCTCCGGCCCCCCCCCCCCTTTTTTTTTCATATCTGAGGGAAGGTGGACCACCACCACCACCACCACCACCACCACCAGTACGAGACAACGAGAAAAAAACAGGCCGCGCTTTATTTTTTCGGCAGCATCTTCATTTCAATGGAGCAACAGAGCGATTACATTTACATTTCTGCTGCTGCCTCTGACATGCATGAATCTCCAGAGTCAAAGGAAATTAAAATCTCTCAAGGATTCCGCAGCAATTGTCGCCGTCGTTGAGGGAGGGGCGACCAGTGTGTGTGTGTGTGTGTGTGTGTGTGTGTGTGTGTGCGTACGCGGGTGGTTGAAATAATCATACATGGGGTTTTTTTCTTTTCTTATCTTGGATCTTGGATGGTTCCTTAATGTATATGGCAGACAAAGGAGTTGATCTGTGGGGGCCCGGGCTCTTGTTTCGTGGCGGTGTAGTGCCCCCTGGTGGTCGCCAGAGGTACGTCGGCTGCTGTCGGGGCTCATTGTTCAGCCACAGCAGCTTATATATATATATATATATATATATACTTTTTTTAGAGGTAAAACAGCAAGAGGGACACAAAAAGATGGAGGGGGACAGACAGTCAACTACACTGATCAGTGTGCGTGTATATATATTTTTATATATGTGTATGTATATATATATATATTTGTTCGTCATCTCTGATATAAAGGGAGTTTCTTTCCATCCACAGCGACACGATATATACATATATATATATATATATATATATATATATAGGCTGTATGTTTGCATATATCCAAAATATGAAAAAACGATATAAAAATAAATATCAAATAAAGCCTTTACAGAGCCGTTTATCCTATGCAAACCTTTCTATGGGTTTTATGATGTAAAGCAATGACGGGGGGGGGGGGGACCTTCATCTTTCGGTGGGGTGGGGGCAGTAAACTGGGTAGATTTTTTTTTTTTTAAATACAGAGAGTGATCAACTTGAATTGTTAAAAATTTCATCATTAAAATATTCACTCAGGACAAAGACTCATTTTCCAACTTGTGTGCGTGTTGAAATATTTGGGCAACAGCGGTCATCCGACATTCATGCCAAAAACAAAACAAAAATCGGACTGAATTGTGAACCCATGTTGCCTTGATAGATACAGAGAGAAGTGCAGGAAAGGGATAGACAGAGAGAGAAAGAGAAGACCCCCGCCCCCAGGAAGGTCTCGTCTTTTCAAAGCAGCCAGCCCCTACAAAAGGCACTGAATTGGGTTTGAACAACCACACAAGGCCGTCCGGCGCAGCGACGTGCACGACACAACACTGACAGACAGAGAGAGTTAGAAGAGGAAGAAGAAAGAAAGAAAAAAGAAAGAAAAATCAATAAACTATTAGCAGCCAATTAATCCCATGAAGCAATAAACAGCCGAGGGAACGTGCGCTTGTGTTGGAGTGGAGGAATGTTTTGAATGTTTTAAAACTGGGGCCTTAATGTTTAAACAGATGTGTGCTACTTCAATTGTACATTTGAACATTTCATGCACTCATAACTCATCCCCTAAACTTCGCCAACCACAGTAATATAGTAATTATGTGTTCAAGAAGAAAATACTGGTTTGATCATATCTATATATCTAATATCTATGCCTGGTATAGACTTTTACATTACATTACTCTAAACAGTCCCAATTGATAATTGATGGCAAGGACATTTCAGATTTGTTGATCTTTAGTTTAATTTGCATGCACTTTTTTTTTATTAAAGTATAGTTACCCAATAGAATAAACGTCATCAAAGGACGTAAGTAAATCCAAAGTAAAAGGCAACGTTCCCCTGTAAGGTGCTGCCCTTCGTTTAAGGCTTTCAAAAAATGGATGCTAATCGAACGTGTGCGGCCATCGACAGCTAACTCGACTATGTGCACACTTGTGTATCACAAAGGCCTCTTTTTTAAATGATGTGCTGTACGTACATGGTTTGATATCACCAAGAAGTTCTTAAAATGGCCTATGATAGCAATAGTTTAACTGACATATTATGAGAGAGTGAAAGGGTAAACGTTTACAGTTGTAATTCAAGAATTTTTTCTCACCTTGATATTGGCTGCAATATGTTAACGTGCACCATGAATATATTTGTTGCCGGAGCATTGTTGGACACGCATCAAACAAGGGCGCGTGAGCGCGCCGCACTACACCTTCTCTGTACTCGAAGCGTCAGCGCAACGCCGGCGCCCCTCCGCAGACTCCCGTTAATGAGCAACAGCGGTCCCTCATGTAATACCAAGGAGCCGTAATTCCGCGCTAACAAGCCGCCGCAAGCCTGCGAGTCCGGGCCGAGGGGCCCCACTGTGGCTTGTTGATGGGCGACCTCTGGCCCCCACGATTTCACAGATCTGTGCATAACAAGAACCATCTACCTGGGCTCCTGATGCTACTTTGGGGTCAGGAGGTCAACGGAATGCGGGGGGGGGGGGGGGCAGTTATTGCGTGTGGGGAGCCGCAGAGGGGCAGTTCGGGTGTAAGAGGGACATGAGCGGTGCGGGGGGGGGTCTGCAGCGCTTTGAACAACAAAGCCGCGATTTCTCAGATTGGTGTTCACAAATGTGGCAGCAGTGGAACTGTTGGAACTGTTATGAATGTAAAGGGTATTTTTGTATAATTACGCACATATTGCAATAAATGGGGGGCGGGGCGTCACGGCTTGTTTGATCAGTGCGAAATCCCACGATGCTCATGTGAAGCTAATGATGTCCCACAGCAGCGCTGCTGGCCGTTGTTGCAACTTATATTTGATAACCTGATCCTTCAGTAAAAAATACCATAATATTCAGTAATATTTACTCCCAGGACAAAGTGCACAAAACATCACATTGCCTCCGTTCGTCCATTTTTTCGTCCGTCTCGTTCTGGTGAATGTAATATCTCGGGGGCGCCTTGAGGGGATCTCATCAAATCTTTGGCACATATGTCCACGTAGACTCAGGGATGAAGTGATTAGAGCCTGATGGCCACGGGTCAAAGGTCAGGGTCTCATTTGGCCCACAATCCATACATTGATTATAACGAAATACACTTAACTTTTAATCAAGTCCCGTGTAGTGATTTGACAATTCGACAATAAAGAAGAGGGAGAAGACACAGGAAACTTGTCTTCTATCACTTTCATGACGCACACAAGCACACAAATCACCCTCCTCTTCCTCCTCTTCCTCCTCCTCCTCCTCCTCCCCCCGCCGATGCAGCCAGGGGAGAGTTATGGCGCAACCATCGGTATTTATGGCCGGAAGGTAGATAAGCTTCAGAGAGTGGGCGGACAGCCGGGGATTGTTCTCTGCTTATTTGTGTCCAGACTGTCCATATATTGACCGGGAAGCTTGACCCCGTCCAGCTGCCGTAGGTCCTTCCAGCCTGGGCAGGTCTCTGTTGCCCTCTCTCTCTTCTCCTTCTGATGAATCTCTCAGCTCCACGAGCGTCTGGTGAGTCAGGGTCAGTCGTTACTGGAGAACAGTGGCGTGTCATTGGAACAAGGGAAGGCGAAGCACTGTTTGACCAGCTAGAGCTTAAAAATAGACATCAATTAGAACCATATTGGAGTAGAAGCCTTTTTCCAAGCGGACATTTGAACTTCCCCTTATTAATTCCTGTGCCTTTTCCACTGTGCCATATCAAAATGTTTCTTTCGCCCGCTGGCGTACATTTTGTGATCCGCTGCCCTCTTGTGGCCACGGCTTGCCGTTGCGTCTGGAAGCTAGCCCGGCTGCGAACCCGCCGCATCTGTTGTTACAGGCCTTGAATTTAAGAGAGATTTGGTCGTACTGTACTGTAGAAGTCACCACAAACCTCTGCTGGAGAGTGTGTGTGTGCGTGTGTGTGTGTGTAACGGCCGTAAACCAAAAAAGCAAATGAAGGGTTGTGACTGGGGGCAATCCTTAGGAGAGGCAGCCAGGCCTGAGGCGAGCAGCGGGCCCTTTTTTTAGACTGAATCACAACAGCCTCATTATCAGGTCGGCCTGCCTGCGCTTTGCACGACTTACGTATGTCCATGCAGGACTTTCGCAGGATGAAACAGCGTGAAAGACGACACCCGAGCGGTCCGCAGGAATGGCTGCAGCTGAGAGGACTGGACCTGGTGTATCTGAATGCAAATGTGGTGTAAAAAGAACTGTGGGCTTGTAAAATGAGCACAGGACATGATGAATGAATGAAAATCAAACGCGGAGGAAAACTGATGCTGACATTTAGATCATAACACGTAACGTTTTCCTTTTCAACATGTTTAAAACGAGGACAGTCGTAATGCGATGTGATGTGCTCTGGTGTGTGCATCTGTATCCATCTCCGTCAGATATGATCCAGCAGCATCTCCTCAGATCCTGTATTTACCAACGCATATGGGTGGTTGAGCTAATTGTTGATTGGCCATTAATGATGGAAACGAAATATATACATTCAATAGCAAACTACGTTCGGAGGGGATTAAATTCATGGCTACGTCGACACGTTTATCGATACGGTTGTCAACTAAGCAGAAGGTTGTTGGTTCGGTCCCAAATTTCATAAACACCGAGACAACGACTTCAGCGTAGTTGTCGCTGCCGCAAACAAAATCCCATTCGCCTACGTTGCGTCAGGCCGGAAATGAGGAAATCTCAAATACAGAACTTGAATCTGCACGAGTCACGCTCAAGGCTCCAATCTATTCTTTGCTCGGACGCGCGCGCGGCCGTGAGCCCTCCGCAGCCATCGTGACCCCCAACGCGCAGACAGAGGCTGGTGACGACCCCCCCCTTCGGCGTAGTCGCATGGCAGCGCGACATTTCGGGGGCAACCGGAGGTGGACTCCCGTCGAGGCGAACGAGCGGCGCAACGTAGCGCGGGTCGGGCGACGGACACAGCTGAGCGGAGCGAGGAGCCGAGAGGCCGCCAGGCTCCGGCAGGTCGTCTGCCGAAAAAGAATTTCGACGGCGCATCTCGAAGGACCAAAACAACACAGAGACGCTCCAAAAAAAAAAAACTCCACTCATTGCTGCTCTGATTGCCATATTCTCCAGATAATTAACTGTCAAGGTTCTTGCCCCCCCCCCCCCCCCCCGCCTCCCCACAACCAGCCCCCCCCGTGCCTCCTCATTCCTCTCCCTCTATCACCCCCTCTCTCGCTCTCCCTGCTACAGTACTTCTCGGCGGTGTGGCAGGGCTCGATTGGCTCCTCATTACTCGCTGGCACATATTAGCGGTGTTTATCCATGAGCGATCGGCTATATCGCAGAGAGCAGCGGAAGGAGGCAGGGGCGGGAGGAAGAGGGAAGAGGGGGAGGGAATCGAGGTGGAACTAATTTTTTGACAGATCCTTGATATGAGCTGGAGGTGTAACAAAACGGGGGGGGGGCTCAGCCTCTGAAATCTTTCGTGTTCGACGGGGGGGGGGGGGGGGGGGGGGGGGGTTATTTTGTTATTCATCCTCCAGACTGCATCCAGACTCGACAGACACCTCTTTTCTAAACTGAGAGGACTAGAGCGCAGGACCGGTCGACGTCAAAGTTTTTTATTTTGCAAAGTTAGAGTCTCGCTCCTAAATGGGAGCTGTGTATATATATATATATATATATATATATATATATGGTTGCGGCCGATAAGACATCGCGACGTGATTGGTTGTGCAGCACATTCGTATATATATTCCGCTTCCGTTCCCTTCTTCTTTTCGTCCCCTTCGTTTTCCGTTTCCCCCTGACGTGACGGCGGCGGGTAATAAAAAATGTGGCGGAAAAGAGCTAAAGAAGAGACTTCGCTTAAGAGACGTCCGTTGACGCCATAAAGATGGTTACTTACTCTATGTGTTCCTCCAACAATAAAAAGGACCCGACAGGATCTGATAAGTTGCGATGTTTCTGATCCATATAGAGGCTTCCTGTGCAGCTGTGGAGCGGCACCCCCCCGCCCCCCCGCCCGCCCCGTTATTGACATGCCACACTTTACGCCTGAAATGAAACGTAAATCCGGGCCGTACAGTACTGCAGCTCATCCCGGCGAAGCTGCACCTGCCATGTTTGTTTTTTTGTTTGTTGATAATGCCACACTTCCACCCACTCGGCTGCTTTGCATAGAGCGCAGGAGAAATGAGATCGGATCACAACGCCGAGGAGGAAATGCCAGGTGTAAATGCAAAGGGCGTGCGCAGACTGTTCATTATCCGCAGTGTTCCATCTCGAGTCACGCTGGGTAGTTTTATTATGATATTGTCTATGTGGGAACTGTATTGAAGGTAAAATTACAATACTTTCAGGATACTTTCCTCAGTCCTCCTCAGCCCTCAGAAAGCCATATTGGCTGAACGCTCGCGGTTGCAGTGATTGATCCCCCTTTTTTTCCAGCCTAATTAAACATGTAGAGCCTCAAACGCCGCCAGCCCCCCGACCCCCCCCCCCCCCCCCCCCCCCCCCCCCCCCCCCCCCCCCCCCTCCCCCCTTTGCTCATTGCAATTTACTCTAAATTCAAAAAGTGGCTCTGTCCAAGAAATCTTTATTATTGGCACCAGAGGACTTGGGGCCATAATAAGGACCAGAAAGTGGATGAGGGGCAATTGAGCTAAATCCAGTCTGTCTCGGCTCAGATCGGACGGAGGCGAAGGAGGACACAGGGAGAGTCGCGTGGAGAAAGCAGCGATTTCAGAACCCGATGATTGTATTCATGCACATTATATGTGTTAGACTTCTGGATACTGAGGTATCGAGGCTCGGCTAAGTAGAAAAAACAAACATATTCATATGTTTCCATGCACCAAAGTATCCTATAGGATAATGTTCTGTTGCTTTTTTTTCCGCCAAACACATTGTCAGCAGTGATGGTGACGACATCCCACTCCCACCCAAATTCGTAAACCGTTTAAGAAGTTGTAGGGGGGAAGAAAAAATCCATGACAATTTAAGTTTTATGTAATTAGTCGGAAAGGGCTGATGTGTGTGTGGGTTTTTGTGTGTGTGTGTGTGTGTGTTTGTGTGTGTGTGTGTGTGTGTGTGTGTGTGTGTGTGTGTGCCGTATCTCATAGTCTGGGGAATCTCTCCCGGTTAAAGCGACTGTCTTGTAACATTAACGAGACGGATCCTCGGATGGAAGCCGGGGATGGATGGAAAACGGCCACCCGATTGGTTACACTACCTCCTTAACGGCATTACAGCCGTGCGAGCTGAACGGAGCGATCAATCAAGCCGTGGCATGACGGCACAGTGCCTGGAGAATTCAACAAGGAGCAGACTGCAAAATGTCAAGGGTCGAAGAAAGAAAGAACTCACATTGGCATGCTCAGAGGCTCAACCGGCGACCGCTGAGAATTCTCAAAGAGGCTCCTGTACGGATGAAACACTTTATATATATATATATATATATATATATATATATATATATATATATAAGGACGGAATCGAAACATTTGCTCACTCTGGATGTTGGTAAATGACCCTCAATTCGGAGAAAAAAAACTTCACTGCGGGTGAACAGGCATCGTCCCTGCCTTCTTTCTACTGAGGAGTATTAGTCCTGAGATGGGAAGAAGACTTTTCTGATCCAGGCCTCACTTTTAAAAACTCAGGACCGGTCTGGAGGAGAAAATTGCTGCCTTGGGGGGGGGGGGGGGGGGGGCGTCCAATATCAGCCCAGGTTAATCTCCACACATTCACAACAGACCACGTATAACTTCTTTAATGTTGTTATGTGTGAGTTAGGACAGCTTTTTTTTTCGGTTGTTGTCATGGGAGCGTATCTGTAATTTGACTGCACTTTCCCTTCGGGGCTTTCCTCCACTCAATGCATTTATGTCCCGGCTCTCCTTTTTTTTCCTTCCTGTCTTCCGTTCTTTCACTTGCACTATCCCATTTTCATTCTCCGCACAGCCTCCATCACACACACACACACACACACACACACACACACACACACACACACACACACACTCCACGCACCTACTGAATGTCGTCCCTGCGTCTCCTGCCGCATGTGAAAGTCCAGTTTTTACCCGAATAAATAGAAAAAACGCCGCCATTGGATTCCCGAGCTCTGAGTCGGTTAAAGTTTGAAAGGTGGTTTTTCAACTATAGATATTCATACTCAACATTATTTTTAGTCTGGCGTAGTGGTTGGCACTTTCGCCTCACAGCAAGAAGGTTCCGGGTTCGAGTCCCGGTTCAAACCCAACCGGGGCCTTTCTGTGTGGAGTTTGCATGTTCTCCCAGTGTGTGCGTGGGTTCTCTCCGGGTTCTCCGGCTTCCTCCCACAGGCCAGAGACATGCAGAATGGAGTTAGGTTCATTGGAGACTCTGAATTGACCGTAGGTGTGAATGTGAGAGGGAATGGTTGTCCGTCTCTGTATGTGGCCCTGCGATAGGCTGGCGCCCTGTCCAGGGTGAACCCCGCCTCTCGTCCAATGTCAGCTGGGATTGACTCCAGCCCCCCGCGACCCTTAAATGGATAAAGCGGTAGATGATGGATGGATGGAACATTTTTTAGTGACAAGGCCTAAAAGAAAATACTCTTTACTGCAGCTTTCAACTTAAATATGTTGGCCTTTGAAAACCTGCAGATACATCATTTGAGCCCCCGGCCCTGGCGTCACCGGCGAGCGTCCCTGCTTTCAGCCGCGGCCGATGACGTGTCACTGCCTCAGCCTGCTGGTCCGGTGGCGAAGCGACGGCAGCATCCGTCTCTATCTCTTCCAGTGCGCTGCCCATAATGGGCCCGGATTATTAGGGGCCCAAATTAAATTCAGACCGGATATTAGCGACACACGAGCTCTCGTCAACGGTGCCATTTCCCTGGCATATGCAAGACATTATCCAGAAAAGCATTGCTCTCGGCCCAATTAATCCCCCCTCCGACCGCGAAAATTCAGACACACGGGGGGGGGGGGACAGCGTACGTTAACGCTTACACACACTTGCCCATTTTCAATGCAGACCAATTTTTGATGCCAACCTGCGACTACGGGAAACAAACACAAAGAGCACAGCGGCCGGCCGAACAAGTGTGAACAATGCCGTGATTAGTGATTTGGCGATTGTTGTTCTGGGCGTGTAAATTGAAAAATTCCAGCTGGTAAGCATGCAGAATTGATTCTTGCAGGAGGAGGCCGCGCCGATGCGTTCGGCATTGTCCACGCCAGCAAAATAATTCGACGGTAATAGGAATGGCTGCTCGAGAGGGAGGCAAGGAATCGCATTGAAGTGGAAAGAACATTGAGTCAACATTTCTTTCTTTGTTGTGGGAGAGTGGAGTGTACACGGTGGCTTCATGAGCATCTCTTTGTTTCGTGTGTGTGTGTGTGTGTGTGTGTGTGTGTGAGAGAGGAAGGGAGGCGGACCGAATGGAGATGTACATTGTGTTTTTCCCACTCACAGAATGCTTAGATGATAGAAGATTCAGGGTCACGCAATGTTGTGTTTGTTTGTTTTTTTTGCAGGTCAAGTTTGCTCATATTATTTGGATTAATATTTGGTGCCACCTCATCACCATCTTCGATTTTTGATCCAAATTGAATTGAAACTCAAACTCATTATTTAGGAACCGTGGATGTACAGTAAGGTCAAGCCGACTGTACCATCCCCCCCCCCCCCCCGGTCACGTTTTTGAAACAACTCACAAACGTATAGTCACATGTAGAAGCTGGATTTGGGCGGGGACTACTTTCAGCGGCGGATGAATCCACATGGTGGTTTTGGTGAATATTTATGGCAGCAGGACGGTGTGTGTGTGTGTGTGTGTTCATGTGTGTGTGTGCGTGTGTGTGTGTGAGACTGAGTCAAAGTGAATAAGTGCGTGTGTGTGTGTGTGTGTGTGTGTGTGTGTGTGTGTGTTCATTGCAATTAAGGAACGTGTCAACCGGTGTGACAGTGGGGCTCATTGGTGTGGGTTTTTTTGGACGACAACAACGCATCTCGTCGGCTCGGCGGAGTAAAAGAATACTTTGAATACACAAGCAATACTCGCTAATTAAGTGTTGGTTTTATTTATCGAGCTGTACTGAATTATCAATGGAAAAGAAAAAGTGGGAAAACGCACACAGCTATCTTGCAGGAGTAGAAGGGAATGTCGTCGACTGACTGATTTTCAGTTTTTTTATTTAAATTTTTTTATTAAAAGCCAAGAGTGGCTGTGTGTGTTTGGTCGGCGATGTTATCTTTCCAGTAAACCTTTTTTTGCGCCGACAGTCTGACCACCACCACCACCGGCCCGAGCCGGGTGGTCTCTGATTACGTTAACAAATAGCATTCGCCATTCAAGTCAACAGAAAGGTTTTCAATGACAGCTTGCTTGACAAAAGGTCAG
>NC_061535.1:11590000-11620000 GCF_022379125.1 Scophthalmus maximus
GCCACAACATTAAAGGTCCCATATTTTACACTTGTAATGTAAAGTTTGGATATATTCTGTGCATTAAGATGATCAATGACGGTATCTATAACCTTTTACCCCCGTTGGTATTGCATCAAATAACTAATTAAAACCAAATTCATGAGAATATTCAAACACTTGAACATCTATCGTTGTGATATGAACTTGATGAAAATGATGGAAACCATCTGAAGGGGAAAGAAATTATTTGATGTGTACTTTGACTTTTTAGCTTGGTCTGTGTCCCATCTGCTACCAAACACCCAGACACCATGGTTTCCATAGACTTGTTTTGTGTTGGAGTTTTTTGTAATTCCATATTTTGACACCAATTCGTTTCAGTTTGCTGCTCAGTTACAAAAATGGGCTATCTGTCTTCATGAAGACCATATAATCGACCCCTATGGTCAACAAAGCATATACTTTAATCCAGGAGACCAGGATTATTCCATCACTTTAAACAAGTGGTTATTATTGTATTACTGTCACACATGAAGAACAGTGCCTGAGATTCCAAACAAACACTAGCAAACAAATATAAACATAGATCACATGAAACACAACTCACCACTTGACTCAAAGCAGTCGCACACAAGTTTTTTGAACCTACACACACACACACACACACACACACACACACACACACACAAAGCAGCCGTGCGTCTGACACGTGTGCACAGTGTGCAGCACTCGAGACTAATGATGTCTAAAGGCTGCTGCTGTCTTTTGATGAGCACTCTGCACAGTTGCCGGCGCTCCGCTTTGGCACCGAGTCCGGGCAGGTATATAGCGTCACGCGGCCTTTTGGCTTGAGTGTTTGAACCCTGACTTTGATGTCCGGGGAGAATCAGAGCAGCCTGAAAAAAACTAAAGGCGACACACTAATGTGAGGTCCACTTATGCCATAAAAAAAGAAAAAGCTACCTCAAGAAATTTACACACAAGCTTTTTGGAGATTTGGAATTTCAGCGCATACAAGCATAAAAAAGCTGGGAAGGTGTTTCAAAGGTGGAGCCCAGTGGCTGAGCAGGACAAAATTCTTTGACAAAGAGCTGATCGTGCTGTATCGTAAGTTCTCAGAATACATTTATATTGAAAACAATGGCTGATAACCGTGGCCTGCAGTAACAGAATCATGTTGCACTCACCATTCTGCTGCCCTCAGCTTCTCCTCTTCGACAGATTTACTTTTTTTCCCCCACTCAGGTGCCTCTATTTATTCCATTGTTAATCTATTATAGTTTCCTCATTAAACACTATCACGGGGGAATTTTTTTTGTCTTCTGATGGGTATCCCTGGCTACAGAGGTGACAGATAATTCACAGTCAGAGTCTAGAACAAGTCAGAGGCTATGGAACAAGTCTGAAACAATAAGAAAATTACAATAACCACACAGAATCAATATAGACAACAGATTACTTAAGAGTAGCAGATGTTAAACGCCTGATTAAACTAATATTTTGAAATCCGGTGTGGTTGGAACGTCTTCTGATCCAGTTAGTGAGGGGTAAGGGCCCTGAGACGCTTAACTATACTAAAACAATAGTGTTCCCAAGACGAGAGATCGTTACAGTTATCCAGTCTCGCTGACACCAGGGGCGTACTATAAGTTTCTCCCTGTCAGCAAAGGACAGCATGTCCCAAACCCTGCATTTGTAATGTAAGTGATGAAGAAACGTGATTATCCAACATCACTGATATGATCACTGTCAAAATTAGCTCCAAGAATCCTTAACGCGACTCTTTGCTTCCCGGCATGAGAAGTTTATTTTCTGTCTCTTTGGAGTGCTTGGTTAATGAGAACTTTTGCTTCATCTCTGATGCTGAGGACAGATATAACAGTGTGTCATCGACATATTGATGAAAGAATTTAGATGGAATGTTGGAACGGCATTCAGATTGCTTTAGCTGCTTTATGTCAGACAGAAGTTTGACTATGCTAAAGGTGTCTGTTGAATGAACAAATGAAAAATTGCTTTATAAAGTTAAAGTACAAAGTTTTAAGCATGCGGGTCCTTGGGCAAGGGACTGAAAGCCAAACATTGCTGTCAGTGTGAGAATGAGAAGCGCTTCATACTTTAAAAAGGCTCAGTTTGAATGTGTGTGAACATTGAGTGGTTGTTAGAACTAGAGAAGCGATATATAAATGCAGTGCATTTACAATTGACCATTTATCACAAGCAGCAGATGTCAGACCGACACAATGCAGCACATTCACACTGCTGGTGTAAAAAGGAAGTCAAGAGACAGAAATACATAAAGTCAACGGCGACGGTAAATAGTTATCAAGTCAAAAAAAGTTCACACACGTTTACGAAATGAACCTCAATCTGTATTGAAGAAGACAAGAAACTAAGGATTGAGACCATGAACATCTCGTTAAAAAATGAATCAAGTTAGAAATAGAGAAATGTTCTCATTGACTTCTGTACACAAAGACGTAGAAAAAATAAAACAAAATAGTAGAGTCGCCCCCTGCTGCTCAATTGAATCGGTGCAGGTTCCAGGCACTTCAGTGTTGGCTTCACTTCTCAGAGTTCACAACACCCTCCAGAAATTTCTGCTGAAGATAGCCATATTCTTAATAAATAGATAGATGATGTTGTGCTCCCCAAACCCCCCCCCCGAAACATTATGGAGATTAAACATTGCAGGGTCCTCAGGAGATGGAACTGCAGCACTTTGTTTTCCTAAATAATTAACCAGCCTCCCCCTAAAACATCAGCTACAGTGTGTGCGGCGTGTGTGTGTGTGTGTGTGTGTGTGTGTGTGTGTGTGTGTGACAGAGTCTGCTGTAATGAGTCCTTTTGGATGAGGAGGAAAGAGGGTGACTGAAAGGAGAGAAAAAAAAGAGGAAACGATGAAGAGGAAAGGTGGAAATAGCAGAAACAAACTGTACATACAAAAGTATATATGGATTTGACAGAGCATAAGGAAGGAAGGAAAGAAGGAAGGAAGGCGGACAGAGAGTGGGGAAGGAGGGGAAAGAGGAGGAAAACTGAGGGAGGGTGGAGGCTAATGATGAAGGATAGGAACGGATAGGAAAGTGGCTTTGGTGGGAAATAGGAAGAGAAGAAAACCACAGTTGTTGGTAGATGGGAGGACGGAAAAAAAGGAAACAGTCTGGTCTGCTTCTCTCTGCAGCGTTGTTTGATTCATTTTAATTCACGTGTGGCGAGGGGCCGATGCCTCCCAGTCGTCATGAGCCTTATGCAACATTTACAACTTTGCCTCGGATCAGATTTTCTGCAAAAGAAATTTCAAACATACAGCTAGATGAATTGGGCCCAGTGTAAATTTTGCCACATGCGTTATTTTCTGTCATTTTCAGTCACAAAAAGTGTTAAAAAACCCACAGGACATTCGCTACGTGTTTTTGTCAGGCAGTTTTGAGGATAGAGCTGCGCCGACTGTGTCCCCGCGTGTGTTATCCTCGTCTTTCCCAAGGTTAGTGGATAAGAAGTCTAACTCGCCGGAGGTGGACTGCGGGTACGAGCCTGCCATTGGTCTCGACGACACTCCCCTCCCCCCCCCCCCCCCTTCCATTTCCAGCTTGTTACCATCTTCAGAATCCCCTTCACCGCGGTGACCCTGCAATCACACAGTCGACAAACATCTCTTACCGTCTCGTGTGGTGATGTGTTTTTCGTTTGCAGGGAAGTTTACAGACAGAATTCGTCTGCTCACGAGAAGATAAAAAGAAGAAGAAGACAGCAAATAGAGAGGAATTAGGAGGAAAAAAAGGCAAAAGAAGGATGCTGTGTGTTTAACATTAGCCCCACTTGGCCACGTTATAGAATTGTGATATCTTTATCACGGTGACTCATTACATTCATTTGAACTCGTCATCGTTATTAATGCCACCCATTCGTCTGGCAGATGGAAAAAATAAGTCCTTTGTCTTGGCGCGCTGAGCCACGCCGTGCCAAGTCTTATCAGCCGGCAACCGGTGCGTTCATGCGGAATTTTGTTATTAGGATCTGTGATGGTGAAGACGTGACGGTGGATCGCGGGGAGGAATAACTCGCACCGTTGTTCATTTTTTTCCGGGGGGGATTCCAGCACAAGACGCTCGCGGGTTAGGTACGAAAGTAAAAAAGCGACAAGCTGACCTGTCAACCTGGCGAAGTGAGCTGCGTCAAACACCGGCGGGACGAGTGTATTTAGGGCCTATAAAGGCTCATGCGCACACATGCTTTCATATCGCACACCGTATGCACACATACTCACTCCATTGATAAATATACTATGAGACATACATGAGGCACTATAGACCCCCCGGTACGTGTACGTAGAACGCTTGGGAAAGTATTCAGCTTGCGCAGAAAAGAGCGCCTTGAGTTACACGTGTCCGTTGACCTTGACCTTTCAAGCGCACAAACCATTTAATCATCTTCCACGGGGCCGTAGCATATCGGTCGTGATAGACGTAACCTCAGAGAGCGATGGACGTCAAACCTATGGACATGACCAAGAAAAAAAGAACGTGTCCGAAGATAGTCCAAGCAAAAATCTCAATAACCTTTTGTCGTGGTGACACGGAACTCATGTGATCCCGATGTTCGTGTCAGTGTCAGACCAATACAAACACTCACAGCTACGTTGGAAAATCCATACATCCATAATCCATAATCTGGAAATTTAAACGTTACAACCGTCCGGAATTTTCATCCCAGGTCAAAAGGTTCAAATAAAAAATGAATGCAGGAAGAAAAAAGGTGGAGATGACTGGGACGGAAAACGTCCGAGTCTATAAATAAAACGGCGATACACCGATTTGAGGACGAGATTCGGAAAAAATGATTACATTTTTTTCGAGTAAACGTCGACTGTGCCAGTAAACAGATTTGAGCTGAGCCGAAGAGCCAGACAGAGCTAAAGGGAGCGAGAGAGACAGATGGAGAAAGCGGGTGAGTGGGTGGGCGGGCGTGTGGGGGGAGAGGGTGAATGTTAATATGACGGCGGAGAGTAGTGCTGGATACACAGGTAGTTGTTGGACGAGTGGAGCGGGGGGGGGGGGGGGGGGGGGGGGTGTCTCACGAGGGAAACAGAAGAGTCCGAACCCCCGTGTTGATGTGTCACTTTATCATTTTTATATATATATATATTAATCTCTCATGCTCTGCATGTACAAAACCTACTAGGGAACTATTCTTTCACTGCTGGACTCCTCATCCTCATTATTAGGAATCTGGACGGACAGTTCCCCGACCACATCAATATAAACTTGAACTATTCGGTCCGATTTGTTTCTGCCCGAATTTCAACTAACACATATTATTGATCCTTCCAGTCAATTGAAATAGTTCTGGCCACCATTTCTATCAATTATGATTACATTGTGTGTCCATAGGAGAGAATGCGGCAAAACCAGCAGGTCCCGCAGGAGAAGTTCAAAAAACAGGTGGAGTTTTACTTTAGTTTTAGTTTATTTCACACGACGTAAATACAGAATATATTCATGAAATGTAAAAGTAATTAAGGGGTGTGGTAGAAACCTGGCTTGTATGAAAACCACACCTAAAAGACTGATTACACTTTTGCCAAAGAGGACATTTGACATATATTTGTATAATGTAAAACATATAGATAAAGGTGGAGGTGGAATTTTTTTTCCCTCTTTGCACCTCTTTTTTTTGCACCTTTGTGCAAAGCACACGTGGCTTTTGAAGGGAATGGGAACTTACATGATTGTATGTTACGCCCAAAACACACCTATGATCGAAAGGGAGACCAAGAACAACCCATTTGAACCGTGCGCCTGGTGAGATGACCTTTGGTGTGTACACTTTTGAGTGTGTTACTGTAGGTTAAGGTATTTTATACATCCCCATACCTCCCATGTCTCACTCCAGTGCACATTTATGATATAAGAACAGTAAAAATATTCTACTCTATGCAAATATTCGGCCACGTTCCCAGCAGGGATGTTTGGGAAAGTCTAGCCAGCATCAGCGGCGGGGGGGGGGACGACTAAGTGGCTTGTACCATCTGTCTGTCGCTATACTCCCAAACCCACACTCGCTTCAAATGAGATGCATCGCTCTGTGCAAATACTTAGAGATTGTATTTCCGCAGTTGCGCTACACTTTGCAATGGATGTGGTTGTCGTTTTTTTTCATCTCGTTAAGAGTAACAATCAAACTAAAAGAAATGAAAAGGTGATAATAACGAAGGATGGATCCATCCGGTGATATTCTATGTTTTTCTTCTCGGTGTGCAGACTCAGACCAACAATGAATGTATCTACACTAACTAGCGTCCATCCAGGTCTGGCACACGTATATATCTCGTCCCACTGTGTCATCGAGCTCAGGGTTTTCCCAAAAACTATTGCAAACACATAATTGAGCCACACTGTCGCAACTGGCCGCCATGTTTGTTCCATCGCCATGAACACAAACAGTGCACATTTATTTTGACTCAAGTCCACGCACACCGAGCTGCTGTTCCAAAATAACCACAAGAGCAACACGTGCGGCTTAATCCCTAACGAACGCACAAATTGTGCCTCCGGTTTGATAAAACCCATAGACATCAGCTGTTTTAGGAAATTACGGAAGCAGAAATGATATATAAATTTATTTATGGCTGCGTAGGAATCAATAGGGCGTGGGGCTCCGAGCCATGGACAGGGTCAAAGAGACTTTTTGGAAAAGTGGTGAATCATATCTGAGCATATACATCACTTTTATTGAACAGTAGCCACTGAGGCCAGTTTGATGATTAGAGGAAACTGCCCAACGTAAAAATATGTGCAATGGACAAAGTACAATGAGCTGTTTGCAGACACCAACTCTGGAAAATGTCCAGCAATACTTGGCTCCGGTCATTGTAAGGACTTTGCCTTTCAAATATGACGAACCAAGGTGTAGATTGTCCGAGTCCGACGACTACAGGAAAACATTCTGTGGCGTCAGGACACGATGATAACTAAACTAACTAAAGGCTATAGGCCATTAGTCATACCAGAACAGTCAAATATAAAGTGTATTAAACTATGCAAAGACAATCGTGTGGGTTCATTGTTGGGCGTTGTGTCCCGGCAACAAGCATACACGTGACTGACAGGTCATATCCTCCCCGCTCAGACAGTAGACTCATTCTGTGGAAACACACAGAGGCAACTTTGAGCGAAGCAGATTGCACATGTGCGAGATTGCCCGCTCATTTGCGCTGAGCAAGGAGTCTGGATTTCGACCCCTCACAGTCAGACTATATAAGAGGAATAGCCGCGGGGCTCAGGATCATTTTAGGAATGTGATGATTGCAGGAGAGCTGAGAGAACTCCGATCGCTTTGCTTTCAACCAGGAGTGAAACAAAATGCCCATAAACCCAAGGAACACAATGTTCCTTCTAATCAGATATTATCATAACTGGCCCAATTTAAAAAAAAAAAAAAAAAAAAAGACATCTGGAAAGCAAATTTTGTGCAAGTTTGTGCAAATCTATTCCATGTCGGGCTCAGACAGACTCACAGGCTGTGTGGCCAGCGTGGCAGCACTTGGAAAAAGAAACCACTGACGGCCGAGCTCATCATCAGTGTGCTTCATTCATCATTACACTGATCTACGTAAAGCCATTGTTGGAAGAGGCGTGATGGGGATTGGCTGATCTGATTATTATGCTGCCTGGTGGCGGCTGTGCAACGTATAGATCCCCAGACTGTGCCAGTTATCTCGTGGAGGGGAGAACGCGGAGACTCCCACGTGATGGGGTTTCTGCCGCCATATCGACAGGTAGACGACGTGTTCATTATTTGTATGTCAGATCCAACACGCTTCATCATTGTGCCGTGGGAGGATTGCACCACTGAAAACTGCCTCGAAGGCCCGGCCGTGGCAGTGATTTAATTGAAAAGTATGAAAGAAATAAACCATGCATCGATAAGTAAGCATAAATTAGTTAAACAAGGCTAAAAGCCCCCCCCCCCCCCATTTGTGGGCCAATGGGGGCTGTGGTACTCGTCGTATAATTCAAAAAAATTGCAATGAAGAACACGGCGGTTCGAGAGCCTCATCATTACGGCGCTAAAAACGCTGCGGGCAAGGTCACGGGGTCATTAATTCGAAATGGTTCATCTGTTAGGAAGGTAATTTTGAGTTGAAGAGTTGTCACACATTGAACTCTGCGTCACCACAGAAAAAAAGGCAGGCGCCAGGGGGATCAGCCGAACTGCAGAAAAGAACAACAACTCAACCTCGCCAGAGAAAAGGAATCCCGTCGGAGGAGGAAAAACAAAACATGGCGAAGATGGAGAGCGATAGAAAAAGAGATAAAAACAAAAGTGAAACTCGGAGAGCCCCAGGACTTGAGGCTTCAAGAAAAGCACACGCAGCAACACAAACAGAATACTTATGAAGACAACCAGACATTTCACTTTAAGGTTATTTGTACAAATTGAATTTTTTTACGATTTTCGCTCCCGCTAGTTAACGCTAGGAGCCAGAAAACGAAGTGGGGCCTTCAGCGCACATTCTTCTTTCTGCTCCTCCGTTGTCTCCAAAGTGGTGTTGACCACTTCCTCCGGAGCCTCTGAGGAAAAGTACCTGCGTCCTCTACCGGCGTCTTGCTACTGCGGCGTCTTCCCGTCAGCGGCCAAATGATTAATACCACCCGGAACCACTAGGGGGCAAAATGATTTCTCCAATATTTTTTCTTCCTCTGCTGATTTTCAAACATGTAGACCATAAAAATATGTTTGTATAGTGCATTTTTTGGACAGTGCACAGCATCGTCGTTGGAGTGTAGAATACAGCGTTATTATGTAAATTCAGTCAGTGGAAACGCAGCACTCAGGCTTTTCAGATCAAACTCAAAATGTTTGTTTTTTGGTTTCTCTGCAACACTTGTCATTTTTTTTTTTTCTTTGCTCCGTGCGCCGCGGGTATTTGCTACATGTACGACACATGCCCACAAAATAAAGAGAGCGGTCCAAACACTCGCACACCTGCCGGGAATCAAAACACGCTCGTCGCTCCATTTTGGCAGACACATTTAGGCCCCATTGTACTCGTCCATGTGTTGGAATAATACTCTATTTACCGCTGCATTATCATTATGTGGGCATGTAAGCAGAGGATGAGAAACAATGGGATAGTTAGGGGGGGGGGGGGGGGGGACATTAACACAAATATGAAACACGGTGTGGAAGGGAGGAAAAAAAAAAGGGGCCCTTCAAAAGAATAGCCCCTCTGGCCCGCAGGCAGTCCTAATTAGAAGGCAAAGCTTTTTGACGGTAAATTGATTTTTAATTGTTCAGTCCCTGCATTCATCCAGGTGGCCAACTTCCCCCAGTTAATCTCTCCCTCTCTCTCTCTCCCTCCCTCTCTTTGTAAGTGGAGCGTGTTTGGAGCCGTTAGCAGCAGTCCCCCCCCCCCCCCCCCACCCCCCCCCCCGAACAAGAGCAATTCATTCAACATTAGACAGATAGGATGGATGGAGATGAGGGAGAGAGGGGGGAAAAAACAACAACAACGAGAACCCCCCCCCCCCCACCGGAAACCGACAGACACAAGAGCTGTGCCATAATTGTCGGTAATGCTTTTCTACTTAAGTCATTTCGGGAACGTGGTACAGGGGCAAAACAGTCACGCCGAATGTTTTTCCATTTGCTTAGATTTTTTCCCTTTGCTCTCCCCCTTGTCTGTCTTAGAGAGAAGCCACTCAGGCCGCGTGCAGGGCTAATGGCCTTGACAGTGGGTAGAAGCAGTTTGACAACCCCGATCTACGTAAAGCCATTGTTGAAAGAGGCACGATGGGGATTGGCTGATCTGATTACCATGCTGCCGGTGGCGGCGGCTGCGTGCATGGATCCTGATGCCGTGCCAGTTCTCTCGCGTGCGAGCGGAAGAACGCGGGGAGAGAGGCTGTTATCGGGCAGCGTTGACGCCAGGACACGTGGCGGGGTTCTGCTGCAACATCGCCAGGACGACGACGTGTTTGCCATGGTTGTTATGTTTGTGTCGGATCCAAACGTTACATCATTGTGCTGTGGGGGGGGGGGGGGGGATTTTACTACAGAAACCTGCCTCACCCTAATTTAAAGCTACAGTGTGTAACATCTGGAAGAACTTTTACGCAGAAATTGAATATGTTGTCCACAACTGTGTGTTCCTTTATGTGTAATCACCTGCAACAAAGAACCGATGTTATTTCGTCAACTTTGAATGAGTCAAATATAGTTACATGAGGTGGACCCGACCTCCGTGTGAGTCAGGTTTGCTATGTCGTATTGAATACGGTTGTGGCACAAAACGGTCCAGAATGAATTTTCATTGCTGCCAGAAACCAGAAATGGAATAAGCGGTGCGCCAGCATGAAGCGTCCCCTGTCGGGTGCTCAGTTGGTTGCGGTTTGCAACTTTGCCACCAGATGCCGCCATAAAATTACAAAAAATTACACACTAGGCCTTTAAAGGCCCAGTCACTATTAACCATTTACATTATTCTCAGGTTAATATTACATAGAGTGTCAAACGTGTCAAAATGATCAAGTTAGCGTTTTTTGTTCTAAAATCAAAATATTACACGTGCAAAACTTGTCAGTTGAGCCAAGCAGGTGTCTGGGCTGGAGGGCAGCAGATGCCAGGCTGCACCACACACAAAAAACACTCCCTCAACTCTTTACACCCGCATGTTAAAAACTGGAGCGCTGGCCAACGCGATATTTGATGACCACACCTGCCCAGATGGAGCGCACATCATCACAATGAGAACCCGCCCAACCCGCACACAGCACCGCACGCTCGTCATCCTCATCCCCGACAGCGAGATGTCTCCTCCTCCTCCTCGTCCTCCTCCTCGTCCTCCTCGTCCCCCACCCCGTCATCCATCCTCCTCCTCCGTTCCTCCCCTGCCTCTCGCTGTGAGAGAAACAGCAGCCGAAAAAATGAGGCTTGGAGGAGGAGGTGAAGCTTTATTTCTTCAGGAAAAAAAAAGAAAAAAAAAAGAAATCAATGAGACAGACTGAACTGGCATGAAATGGCAGGGAGATAATGCGACGGTGTGGCGTTGTGACCTTTTAAACACGGCCTACCGCTACATCCCAACCACTGAAAAACCCTGACCTTTGTAGAACCATTACAGGAGCCTCTAATCTGAAAGGTGGGGGACGGGGAGACACGCGCACACACACACACACACACACACACACACACACACACACACACACGTAATTTAACACAGGCATACACGCCACATGCAGCCACGTAGATAAAATTCTTACATGTGCGCACACACTTGCATTTTGTGCATGAAAACAATTAACGCACACACGAGGCAATCGGAACATGCAATGGCCTGAAACATGCATGCATAAACACTGACACACACACACACACACACACACACACACACACACACACACACACACACACACACACACACACACACAAAGACAGACATCCACTCAGCAGCCTTCCTGTTGGCTAGAAAGGCCATATGTGATAATGGCCTCCTGTATGTTAATGCCGCTGTCTGGAGCGCCTCCTCCCGCTCCTCAGTATTCTGCTCAGGCAGCGGCGCTCGCATCTTTTTGAATTGCAAAAATGCCAAAAGTGGAACCACGCATTGTTTGTAATGCCATTGGCGGTGTGCATTTAGAAAGAGCAAGAAAGAAAAAAAATAATAATACAGGAAAAATATCCCGTGGAGTGTTTGAATAGATTATTATGTGAGTGCGTTTATGTGTGCGTGCGCTGAGTGCAGTCGGAACAATCTGACTCAGGCGCAAGTGGAGGACGAGCACAGTAGTTGTTACTGTACAGCAGCGAGCGGATCAATAAGTATAGATTATCTTCTGTCCATTAGGAATAATTGGTGATGTTCCAGTGAGCGATGTGATGACACATCGACACGAGTCGGCCGGCAGTAAAGCGGCATCGATCCGAAAGCATAATGCACAGTTTGATGGTTTTGGTTTGACGTGTCACAAGTTGATCATGAACAGCTTTGCTTTATTGGGATCAGTCAATACAATATATATAAATATATATATAATATTTCCCCCCCAAAAACCAAACAGGCAGTTGCTATCTTCCACACTCACTAATTGCTCAATTATGAAAATATATTTTTGCTAACAAAACCTCCTACTCACTCCTCAATCTCTTGACCCAATTATTTCCTTCCCAACCACTTTGACCTTTGACCAATAAATTTAAAAAAAAAAGAAAAGAAAAGATTCAACAGTTGCCAAGAAGCAGCCCCCATACATCTCTGATTCCCTTATCTGACCTCGGCCAGCATCCATCTTCAACTCATCCAACCATTGTCCACGCCCACAAATGAAGACAGCTCATGAAAGACGAGAGACGAGTAGAGAAAAAATAAATCATCATTACTGTCAGCATCATATGAAGGGGGCAACTACAAGCACATATCATAATACCAGGGTTTAGGTAAAGTAATACAATTGGATTAACAAAATAAACAAAATAAATTAGCTTTTTAAGAATAAGAATTTCTGTCTCAAATCGAGAAAAGCATTTCCCCCCCCCTCTCATAAAATATGTAAGAAATGTTGTTGTTTTTTTAAAGCAAACATTCTTTTTCTCCTGCAAGATTTTTCTTTTGTCTTCTCTCAGGGTGTGTGTTTGCTGTGCAGGAGTGAAGGAATGGTAAATATGCGAGGCAGCAGCAGCAGCTGTGGTGAAAGTGCAGCTTGTGATCCTTTGGCGCAAGATGTAGTGGATCAGCCGAAGCTCGAAGACGCACAGGGAACATGGCTTGTGCAACAGTGACATCTGTTGGTTTGCACTGTGCCGGTGGAGCAGACGCTGGACTCAAGTCAATACAGATGATGAGCACATCATGCACAGTGGAATCAATTGGTCTTCACCATGTTCACTTCGGAATTTCCAGCCAGTTCAACTTGGAACACCTACAGGTTGAATTTTCAGACTTGCGAACTCATCGACACAAGTTTTTCTGGCTTTAGATTTGAGTTGAAATGATGATTTGTTGGGTGCAAGCTGAAAAAATTTAATTGTTTACCAAAATACTTCCAACTGAAAACACACGTGGATTAAGTTTGTTCAACTTAAAGTTATCATTTGTCCTGACTTCTGAACTTTAAGTTGAACAAACTTAATGTTGTTGTTTCTATGCGGTTTCTTATCGCACATATCCCATTCTTAATTAACTTTATTTATGTCCTTTTGATTTACGTGCATTCAATTTGAATCCTAGCCATACTTTTATTTTATTTTCCACCGTTTTGTTTTTTATCTGAAAAAGTACAGTAACGTCTGCAGCCACTGCACCGCCTTGGGGCAGTTTGTGGACTCCTCCTGTTGCCTGCCTCCTAGTGCAACAGAGATTCATATTAATCATTATTTTTTCCCATCATATTTTTCCACCCCCAACTCAGACCATCTCCACCACCGCGTTTTTTTTTTTTTTTCAGCGGTCTGGGTCTTCTTGTGGAAAACTTCAGTTCAGCACCTCTGCAGCCGGGGCCCTGCTCATAGGCCCCTACTCCCAGCTGAATCATGATGAAGGGAGTGAGTTCTCCTCCACTTCTTCCGGATATGCGCGCTCAGCTGCGTCAAGACCAACAACATTACCAACAAAGCACCAGAAGCAGGGAGATTTTTTTCTCTCGCCAAAATAAAAGCATGGATGGAAATTACTGCGTGCCGGTGACGTACGTTCTCGTAGCGTGGGCACCTACTGTATGTCCATTTTTATGGTCACATGGATGGCTATTGGTGACGTTTCAGGATTTAATATGAAGACATTTGAATATGCGAATATCAACATTAATGTGCATTTCATTTGCATTTTGTTACAGATTTTTGTTTACACCTAACAGGGTGGAAATTGTTAAACCAAATTAGCCATTGCTCTGTGTGAGAAAGCAAACTTTATGTTAGCTAGCTAAAACTAAATAACACTATTTTAGTATAGATTTTAAATGTATTTGTGTGTATTTCTTTTGTGTGGTTTACTTGAGTCATAATTTATCTTAACCGAGTGGCAATTTAAGAGTAGGACGTAGAGATTTAACATCATATAACTTCAACGTCAAAAAAAGCTAAGACAGAAAGTTGGTCCCTCACCTCACTTTTGCTCCTCTGAATTCCCGCCAAAGAGAGATGCCACTTCCTGAATGTGGATTCAAGGGAATTGTAGTTTTTGTCTTTTGTACAGCAGGTTAAAACTAACAGGGTGGAACATGATTTCCAGGAGACACGGTTAATTATAGAATAAATACATTATAAATATTGTAAGTAGAGATATTTTAACTTGTTCTGTTCAATAATAATGTCCTTTTTCAACTTTTTTATTATTATATTGCAAATGTGTACCGTTAAAAATAAAAAAAAATACTTTAGGGACACCGTGAAAAGAAGTGTATATGCAACAAATGAAACGGTATTTAAAGAAAAACACAAATAAAGCTTGTTGAAAAAAAATCTGGCTTTTATTTTGAAATGTGTCAGAGGAAGTGCCGCTCCCGCTGCGTTTCCGCTGCTCTGAAGTTGTGTGTGTGTTGCCAGTTCAGATCTCAGTCAGGTCCCTCCGATGTGCCCACTTCATTGAGAAAGTTTGAGAGCGCGATGAGCGGACAGACGGTCCCTGTGGACTACTCGGGACACATGTTGGACCTGGACGAGGACGAAGACCTGGAGGTTTTCAGCAAGGTAAAACCACCAAACTAACAAAACAAACAAACAAACAAAATATCCCCCTAACTCAACTCGGAAAAAAGAATCCGGAAAGCTCCCGAATCACAGCTGCAGTTCGTTCCATTGGCTTTGTTGCTACGTGGATTCGACTCTGTCACGGACACACACACACACACACACACACACACACGCTTCAACTCAAGGAAAGGAGTAGAAGAAAAAGTTTCATAGTGACTTCACTTTGTGCAGATTGTTCTGACAAGTCGCGTAGAGGAGGACGGAAACCGCAAAGTCCCGGATCAGCTGATGAGCTCGACCTTAGGACCCGTGTGTCCTGCCTGCTTCTCTTATTGGCTAACACCAAACTCCGTTCGGCTTTTAGCCAATTTGGAGTTCAATTGAGAAGTTGCACACGTTTGCTCGTGTAGAAACGTATTCAAACTTGCTAAGGCCAATCTATATTGTCTCCACCTCAATTCGGCCGCAAAACATTAGTCAGCAGCTTTTGAGTTGTTTAACTCTTCGCCCTCTTTGGTTTGTTTTAAGCAAATTGATTTGAACTTGATTTAACTTCATTTCCATTTGGAATGGTTGTGTTGTTTGGTAGATCATGTATTTGCTGAATTGAAATGCTGTCTTTGTTTTAATAAGAGGCCAATGCATAATGCATGTAATCACGCATTATGACATTTCTATAGGAAAGTTGAAGGTATAGCCAGTAATGCCCATACACCAGTAATAAATCTTCACAGGTGACCTCTTCTTTATTAATTTTTAACTTCCCCCCCTTCAAAGATCAGCAGGTCAGAGAAAAGATGAATCATAAAGAAGTTAGATATTAAATCAGTTTGTGACTTAATAAACATAAGCCACATATCCTATTGGAACGAGGTTTTCACTGATGAATCAATAGATTCACATTGACGTGATAATCTGTCACGGTGCGGGGGCTTTAGAGAAGTTTGGATGGATAAGTGTGAACGGCGTGTTTTTTTGCTGAGCTAAAAAATTCAGGTCAACGCGTGAACAAAGGGAGGTCTCAAAACAAATCTGCAAGCAAACTTCAGTCGCACAATCAACAGTCGACACGGCGCCAAGATCAGGTTCAGGGTCACGGGTGGATCACAGATGTAGTTGCAGAAGTGAAAAAAACAAACAATAGACAAAGTACGACAAAGTGTCAGGCTGCGTTGCCGCCGTGAGAAAAGGTGAATAAGTGTCGTCAATGGCAACCGTCCGGAGATGTAAATACGGCTGATTTGTTTGTCGCCACATCTGTAAAGCTGCTCTGCAGCACATTCATTTTCCTCATACAAACAGTTATTACCTCCAACGTTTACGTCATTGTTTTGCTGCATGTTGACTTGGAACTGTCGTGTGTAAATCTTAAATCAAAGATTAGCCTGCAGCTGATTAATCTACAGCCACTTGTGATAAACCATTGATCATTTTAATTATTAATCCCCCAAAACTCAACTTCTAAAAATGAGAGGATTTGCTGCTGTACTTTTTCACATTACAGAATTTTTTGTTGTACTAAACAATTAATTGTATAATTGTATAATTTAATTAGCAGCTTAACGGATTATGAAAATTGTTATTGTTATTTGCAGCCCCAGTCATTATTTTGCAGCCCCTTCTTAGTGATTAAAAAACAAAAACAAAAACGTAATATTGTCAACAGAGCTGTGGCTCACGAGTTAGAGCGGGTAGCCCACTAACCAGAAGGTCGGTGGTTTGATCCCCGGCAAGTGTCTTTGGGTTGTGCCGTCAGCGTGTTCCTTATGAATGTGTGTGAATGTGAAAGTCTATTTACCAGTTATCTCTGTTGTTGACCATTTCTCACAGCATTTATAACAGAAGTAGGATTATATGGTGAATTTAGCACAAAAATATAATCGTATGAGTCAATTATCCCTGTTTGTTTGAGGTTAAGGAAAGATAGTGGTCAAGTCTGAGCAAACCTCTGGTCACTGAGCTGTCTACGGGTTTAAATACCAAAAAGGAACTCAAATACAAAAAATGAATCTCGTGACATCAATTGATGTTTAGTGCGATACAATAGAATAAGTTGTAGTAGTAGAACACGGTAGACTAACATGTCAGGTCATGGTCGGGGTGAACACAAATGATCCGGGTCATCGCAGAAAAGCTTCATGGCAACTGTCCAGAAAAGAAAAGTAGAGAAATGGCACAAATTATACTTACTTTTTGTAACTCTAACTAAGGAGCTGAAACGTCAAAACGTTAAAAAGGACTGGTGAAGGAGTGCGACTTTGCCGATGTTCTTTGACGGACAAAGCAACACTGTGTATTGTGTGTATACGCCATGCATTTGTCTATTCTGCAAGAATAAACTCCTGCTATGACATCTGAATATGCTGCTGGTGAGGGAGCAAAGCCCCTCCAGTTGTTTGGTGAGACAAATGAGAAGTCAACAAAAGTACCTGAACATATTTGCTGTTCTAACGTGGAACCGGCTGACGTTCCTCCTGAAAACTTATTGTACATCCTGAGGATTTTTATCATTCTGAGGGGACGTGCACTGAAGCTTACGCCTAAAACCGACTCTTGCCAAGTCTGACTGACCTGAATCTAGATGGCCAACGGTAAGGAGCAGCATCATCAGCACCACCATCACTACCATCTGGCATCAGGTGCCTCGTTTTGCTATCGCTTTCGAGTTTAGTGTTTCTTTAAACAAATGTTGACAGGATAGTTTGAACAAACAGCCGTCCGCCCACAACCATTCCCCAATTCGGTTTTGTCAACTACAACTTCCACTTTGCTTCTGGCAAGACAAAAAAAAAAAAAAAAACATAACCCAAAAAATGGACTCCGTCAATATTTGCATTTCTTGAGAATATAAAAAGACGACACACGCACACAGTTCGCTCACACGGAGCAGGGCTGGTGTTAAGCCGAAGGTCTGCCAGCTGCTGAGAATTGTACGCTTTTCGTGTCGACGCGCACAAGCGAGAGGGAGCTACTACCTAGTTTTTGCCCAATCCTGCCTGCCTGCCTGCTGAGGACGGTAAAAAACTTTGTGGATGTTTTAACGGGACACTGACGCTCGGAGAGCGAAAGGGGAAGCGAGCGAGCGACAGCGGGGCAAAGAGCGCTGCACACAGTTCCCACAATGAAGGCAATTAAGGCGATAAAGGCATGGCGCCAAAAAGTAAGTTGGAGACCTTTTATGTTGTGTAAAAGAATGTATGTATCATTGTGAAACTGTGCCGGGGTAAATAAAGTACAGATATAGTGTATATTTAGAAGCCTTTATACAACGCGCTCGCAGCATATGCATCGCCCCGCCGATGCTTTTCATCTCAGCGACAACAATATGGTAACATTATTTCCTGAATGTTTATTATTTTAAAACACAGTAATCTGAACGGATATTAGTAGCTGTAGATACTTTTTGATCAGATAGTCTTAAACAGTTTAAAATATATAAAATAACTGCAGCAGGAAGTCGTAGCCACCAACTACACGTCCACCAGCTCAGGTCACATCTGCTACATCTGTGGTATCTGAAAAAAAGAAAAAAACAGGTAGAAATCACCTCAGCCCGTTGCCATAACAACCAGTTCATCACAAAGACCAAAAAAAGTTAGTTATAGTTCTTCTTTGGACATAACTTGGACCAAATTAACTTAACATGGATCATGTGTCTCTGCACTTCCAATGACACGCTGGCGGTAGACTTCCGTTTTGTGCTTCTTTGAATAAGAGACAGAGTGAGAGGTCCTGGCCGCACGCGTACGGTCACATGATACAGCCAAACTATCGGCGAGAGAGAAAAGTCATGGTGTGTTTGTGGTCGTGGAGCGATGCAGGGCTGCGGGGCTCTGTGCTGCTGACCTCAGCAGCTCTGTAGCTGTTGTAACAGGAAACATGCCTGCGGGCCGCTCGCTCACATTTCACCGCTGTTTGCTTTAACTGGATCATTTGAATGTGACAACATTGAAGTCCACTGTGGAAGAAAAAAAACAGGCCTGTGCTTACAAGTGAGGCTGCTGCCTATGATTATTATCAATTTTAACGATTTTTTAAAAATGTATTTAGATTCTAACAATGGATTCTTTTCTGCTTCGCCCCTTCCTGATCACAGAAAGACTATGAATGAAGGAACTATTTTCAACTTGTACATTTAACTACTCATGCTGTTTATCACAAAAGTTAAGAATTGATTCTGATTTATCAAAGTAATATCATTTATAGAAGTTGTACGTTTTTTTTCTCGAGTCTTTGGCTCATATTTTTGGCGGAGTGAAAATGCTCAAAATGTTTGTTTTTGTCAAAATGTTCTCTGTGTGTGTGTGTGTGTGTGTGTGTGTGTGTGTGTGTGTGTGTGTGTGTGTGTGTGTGTGTGTGTGTGTGTGTGTGTGTGTGTGTGTGTGTGTGTGTGTGTGTGTGTGTGTGTGTGTGTGTGTGTGTGTGTGTGTGTGTGTGTGTGTGTGTGTGCGTGCGCGCGCGCGCGTGCGTGCGTGCGTGCGTGCGTGCGTGCGTGTCAAACTGACCCACACATCGTATGAAGGCCATACATGCGTGGGAGCATTTGTACTCAGTTTTTTAAAATATGTTCTCCACAGAAAGTAAGCCAAGGCCAGGGAGTTTCAGGTTCAAAAAATCCTCTGACATTTAGTTTTTTCCGAAACTGCAGAGGTTGTTTTTTGTATCTCTTTGTAAAATGTGTTAACGTGTCATCCAGTAAAGTGAGTGCTGTCACTCCTGACCTTTGACCTGATTTCTACTACTTGCTTATCCTCCCGTTGGCCTCTCCATCGCTGTGGGTTCAGACATGAGGACGACAACTGTATTGAATTTAACAGTACACTCTGTGTGTGACAGAGTGATATTCACCAGGCGTCGATTAATACAGTCCTTCTTTTTCTCTTTTTTTTTTTAAGGCTCATTCAAATTCTTACTCCACGCACCATCTGCATAGGTTTGCAAATTAAAAAAAAAATTAAATTGCGCCCACAGGGTCCAGATGGCACTTGGAGTTAGCAGTCAAACAAAAAATCTATCTAGAATATTCATCTCATCTATCAGCCACAACATTTAAACCATTAACTATGTATTTCTAGTGCAATTAATAAACACTTTGGATGTAGCCATCATCATGGTGAAGACCAGAGCCTAACCCATATGGATTTTTGGAGGCTTATGCGATACTGTTATTAAAGTTATGAAAAAATGATGATACATATATATTAATATGATTCTTAAGATGTCTTTATCAAACTCAAATGACAAAAGAAATAGAATATAGGCTTGTTTTTTTTAAACTTTTTGACAACATACATTTTTCGGCTGATTGTTATTGGCCAACCGATGAATTCGGTCTCCAGTTCACATGAAAATGTGACAGAACTTGAGATTGTTGTAAACATCATTGTTTTCATTTCATTTGGTCCAGAAGGCACCCGTGGCAGATGGAAACCCCATGCCCAACTCTCCCAGCTCCATGGTCAACCAGTTCCGACTGGAGGAGGACGAGCCGCAGGATGTCAACGCCAAAGACCTCTTCATCACCGTCGACAACCCCGAGAGCCATATCACCGCCATCGAGACCTTCATCATGTACAGGGTCCTGACCAAGGTGAGGAGGTCGGACATGTTTGTGCATTAGGGCTGTCTCTTTTTATGCAGAATTTGGAATAAATTATCCGAACATGGGGGGGGGGGGGGGGAGTCCAGATGTGAACTGTGCAGTACAGTTCGAATTCAAAATATTCAGTCAGACAGAGTCTGTACTTCTCTCCAGACCACGCGGAGCGAGTTTGACTCCAGTGAGTATGAGGTACACCGGCGCTACCAGGACTTCCTGTGGCTCAGAAGCCGACTGGAAGAAACCCATCCGACGCTCATCGTCCACGTACGTATCAGTCCACCGCACCGTCCGCTCAGCACATCTGTGGGTGAGTCCACGGGAGCTCATTCACACACACTTGATAAAACTGTCAGCTAATTTCCAACTTCCCATGTTAAAAGAAGAAATAAAGATTAGGATTCAAGGATTCCAAGGGAGTTTTCTTTGTCACGTGGAATAGTTGTGAATTGTAGCGTGGGGTTAAAGTTATGTTAAAAAACTAGTTTGAAAGAAATAAAATATAAAAAGATTTTTAAAAAATCAAGACATTTTGAATGACTGAGGTTGATTGGATTCACACACAAAAACAATGGAGAAAGGGGAAGAGGGAAGAGTCACTTACACCGTTTTACTCTACAACTGAGTACTAAGTTTAGGTCTCTCCTCAGCCGCTGCCAGAGAAGTTTGTGATGAAAGGCATGGTGGAGCGCTTCAACGACGACTTCATCCACACCAGGAGGAAAGCGCTGCACCGTTTCCTCAACAAGATCTCTGAGCATCCCATCCTGTCCTACAACCAGCACTTCAAAGTCTTCCTCACTGCAGAGGTCCGCGCACACACACACACACACACACACACACACACACACACACACACACACACACACCTCATTGCACTCATTGTTTGCCTTGTCTCCATGACTTCAGGGGAAATTAAATTGAGTCTCATTCACTTTCCTGAAGACTCAAACCTGCTACTTGCTAATCTTAATCTAAACCTAACTTTACCCGAACCTTAAAACATTTCTTCCCCTTAGAATTTCATGATTAACATTATGGGAACATGCTTTTTGACCCCATAGTGAGAATTTGTAAACAGATTTAGGTTCAAACAATGAGTATTACGTAGGGAACGCTGTGGTTAGGGTGAATGAAAGAAAAACACACTAGCCTTTACATATTTTTGCTGACAAGTTCGACGGCGACTGTAAAAAAAAAAGTAGATCCGGGAAGTCGTGCGTTCCAAGAGAAATTGACAATTCATTATTTTTATTTGTGCAATGAGGATTATATCAGCCAGGGGATCAATCCATTGGTCAAAAAAAAGAAATGAGTCGTCTCGGTCTCGATTCCATATGTAGGGATAACACTGCATTTCTTTTTCCGCTTTACAAGAGCAAACACCTGCTCATGACACCTGAACTTGCTGGTTGAGTGTGCAAAAACGCCGTCAGGTATTTGGCGAGAGGATTCAGGACGTGAAAAGTAAACGAAAGGAAGTAAATGTCTGTGTTAAGCAGCTTAATGCTCTGAGCTACAAAAGCCCACTCTTGCAAAAAGTAAAAAAAAACCCGGAAAACCAGTGGCGATTAGCATCATCATCTTCATCATCATCATCATCATCATCATCATCACTACCATCTGACATCAACTTTGTATCCCAATCAGGCAACTTATTTCTTGTAGCGGAAAAGGAAGTTAAAGTTGGAACTGGTTCACCATCTGTACACAGTTGCATTAAAGCCCCCCCGGCGTGCTACATGTCCCCCCCCCCCCCCCCCGCAGGAGCTGACGTCCCACCGGAAACAGGGCCCGGGCTTCCTGAGCCGGATGGGCGAGACGGTGAGGGCGGTGGCCAACACGGTGCGGGGCCTGAAGAGCCGGCCGGAGGAGTTCGCCGCGATGCAGGAGTACGTGGACGACTTCAGCAACAAGATCTGCACCGTGGACAAAGTCACCCAGAGGATTATCAAGGAAGAGAGAGGTACCGCAGCACATGACACACTGGCGAGGAGGTGATATAGGGAAGTTATGGCCATAAATACTGTTTTGCATTCCATTTATAAGAACTAAGATGAGATGTTCCTCTATCAGTCCCATTATGGGGAAGTTTGCTCATAAGTAAAATGTAGGAAATGTCGAATTAAATCCCGTTTTTAGGGGTTTCATGTATTATATTTCAGTCCCAGGTTCATGGCACTGTTTGACTAAGTTATAACCATGTTATTAAAAAGAAGTCAGATCATGAACTAGAAGAATATTTTGAGTAATATTTTTAATGCCCCAAAAATTGACATTTTAAAGAGCTAAACAATGTTTACAATGTTGTTTAGAAAGAAAAGCTTGAACTGGACGCTTTTCTGTATATTGCTCCGCAAAGAAATGGAAATGATTTTAGAGGCACTAGATTCACATGCATAATATTATCAAATGTGTATCATTAACATTATATTAATAATTCGCTTTTTAAATGTTGCCATTATCGTCAGTACCCGTGTATCGCATATACATCCAGCTGGGCTTTTGCTTGAAACGTCCCCCCCCCCTCCTGCGCTTCCAGAGTATCTGGACGAGCTGAAGCAGTACGGCCCCATGTACGGCCAGTGGGCGGAGTCAGAGGGCAACCTGGCCGAGCCCCTGAAGGCCGTGGCCAGCTGTGTGGAGCGCTGCGGCAAGGAAACGGAGGAGCACGCCCACCATCTGTCCGAGGTGCTGGTCCCCACGCTGCACGAGTACATCCTCTGTGCCGAGACGCTGAAGGTGAGCGCGGAGAGAGAGAGAGAGAGAGAGAGGAGGGCTAATGGCATCATTTATCAAAAGGCGGGCACAGAACAGAGAGTCTGCATGAATAAGAGTTGTCACGCCGTCTCACCTGTTCCTCATCCATCCCCCTTCTGTTGACAAGTGTTATTCACCGGGTGAGTGAACGGCGAGCTGCCATTAGGGTGATGAATAGACACGTCCCTGTCACGTTTGGTTCATTACAGAGTCATCAACTCTCCTCCTAGTCCGACAAGACATCAGCATCCTGTCATTCTCACGGCGGCTGTGTTAAAATGCTAATGTTTAGTAATTACACAAAAAGTAGAACAGACGCTGGAGTGAGATTCGTTTGTTATTCGTTATTCGCTATTTCAGGTTGTTGGTCATGAACTAAAATATGGAACACGGTCAAATAGTGACCTGATGGTGGTGTTGGACAAAAACGTGAACAGGAAGCTCAAGTGATTACAGTTCGTCCCGACATGAATGAATTTAGTGTAAAACCTCATTAGGATCACTCCTGCACAGACTCCAAATGGCGTACACCTGTATCTGGGATGTGTAAGCTTCATTTTTGTACAATGGGAGTGAATGTGAGTGTCATCTATCTTCATACACAGTCTATGGTCCAAACAATGTAGTCACGCTGTGGTTGATGTCGTCGAAAATCTCCTGGAAATTTCCTTAAAATTGATTTTTAAGAATCCTGAACGACAACAGTTCCTATCCATCAGTGATGAAAGAGATGTTAGGAGGATTTCAACGGCTGTTTGTGTAAAAAAAGAATTAACAACCCCCCCCATATGAGCTTGGGGGGTTCAAGTACTTCTTCTTCTCGCCCCTTTTCGAACATGTAAAGCGATTGTTGCACAGTTTCTTTTGAAAAGCAATTCATTGTTTGTGATGCTACTTTTCTATTGTCTGTCCGCTCGTTTCATTACTTTCTTTTGTTGTTTTTTCTTCTTTACTTGTTCGGAAATAAAAAACACATTTTCAAGTCAATGCGATTCAACAATCTCGGACTTCACATTTGAACAAGTTTAATTCAAAGTTATCACTTTTACTCGTCCTCGTCCAGGCCGTGATGAGACGCAGAGACCACATCCAGGCCGAGTTTGAAGCCAAGAACGAGGCTCTGGCGTCCAGAAAAAGCGAACAAGAGGCGGTAAGTGATGACTCTACACCCCTCACTCGCACAGAAAATCAGAAGCCCACACTCTCTCCCTCGTCCGTCCCTCCGAGCCAGCCGAGGTGTTTGTGTGTCCTCCAGTCATTTTCCCAGAGATTAGATGTAATAAAGGGAAGTGTGGAGTGGGGGTCTCTCCCACAGGGCCAGCCGCAGCTCATATTGGGGAGGGGTGGTGGGTCGGGGGGCTTCCTGGGTGGATTATCTAAATATCCAGGCTTGTCGACTGGAAGTCAGTCCTCAGCTCAGTGGGAATACAAGCTGTCAATATTATTTTACACTGTAAAGCCCGGCAGCTAATCGTGGAGTAATGAAAAATCCCAAATCCCCTTCAGAAGATGACTCACTTCCAAATGTCAGGAGACAAAGATTGGGAAGGGGAAAAATACGACCAGCAAAGGACAGAGCTATTTTTAAACTCTCAAGGTGTTCGCATCTTTGTGAATAGTGTGTGTGTGTGTGTGTGTGTGTGTGTGTGTGTGTGTGTGTGTGTGTGTGTGTGTGTGTGTGTGTGTGTGTGTGTGTGTGTGTGTGTGTGTGTGTGTGTGTGTGTGTGTGTGTGTGTGTGTGTGTGTGTGTGTGTGTTTTTCATTAAATTAATCATTATTTAATGAGGGAGTGTCACTGAGATTAAGATCTCTTTCGGATGTACCCCAATCAGGCACTGCTCACTTTTTTATATTGCAATGATGACATTTCTTAATGCCATTTTATCATAAACCATATAATGAAGAATGATTGTTTAATCGAATGTGGCGATACATTGAAAAATTAATTTTTGAACCGTGCATGATGTCATTTTCTGGTTCTAACTTTAGTTTGTCTCTCTGTTATTTGTGGAGATATCTTGTAAATGTGTTGACCGTTGATCGATATTTTTACAATCTTTGATGTCCTCCCAAGCAATATTCCCACAAAGTCTGGTGAAAATACATCCATGCACTGTTAATTTGTGTACACACACACACACACACACACACACACACACACACACACACACAGGCACACAGGCGGATAAGGTGAACCTTTATCGACCCCCCATAGAGGAAATTCAAAATGAAGAGGAAGAAGATCCGTGTCCCAGGTTATCTACACACAGTTTTTGCGAGATTTAAACATAAAAACATTTGCAGTGAGATGTGAAGCCGAGGCATCGTCGACGCCCTCTACTGGACAGACTTATAGCTGTCCACGGTCGGATCTGCAGACATATTTAATAAAAGACCAGAGGAGATGAAATGGTGATTAAAAGCGTCGATCCCCGATGACCTATCGATAATCAGAAAATAATTATTGTTGGATTTGAGGTGGGAGGGGGTTGTCCATCTAAGTAAAGTTTTCTTTGCCACTGCATCTAGCTTTGGTTGTCGTGCAGTCGATGGAGTGTTGTGTACCGATGATGTGCAGGTGTGTGTGTCCCCTCACCCAGTTGATATCGAAACCCTTCCGTGAAATTTTAATTAAGGGGGACGACTGAGATATTCCCCCACAGACTTGTATTCTGTTCTCGCTTTAATTAGTTCTGTGTGCACGTGTGTGTGTGTCTGTGTGCGCGTTGACCGCCTTGAATTCAGTCCCCCAGCTTCTTAATGCATATCAGTGGTCTGTGGCCTTGGAACAGATCTTTGCTAATGAGGAGGGAAAAGTCGAGTAGATGCCTTTCGTTACCGTATCCAACGGGGAGTTTTGTCAAAGAAACCATGTGGCCGCAGGCAGCGCAGACCTCAGGAAACACGCCTTCAATACAGGAAGGTCACCTGTGTTACTCATTACAAAATTTAAAAAATAAAACAGTATTTTCTTAGTGACAGGGCTTGATGTTAATCTTTGTGACCCCTTATTTGTCGTTACATCTCTTTGCTTGTGAGGCCATTTGTTGTTAACGTACTGAGGTTAAACTGGTTTAACTGTGCTCAAAGATATCATTTATTTACCATACATTTATATTTACATTTATTTTATACTGTATGTGACGAGCTCTACTGCCTATTTAGAAAAATGACTTTCCCGCTTTGAAATTACACACAAATTCACCGAGAGCCCAGATGCCCCAGTTCTCCACCAGCACCTAAACGCAGCATGAGTTCGGGGAGCTTATCAACGGAGTCACCCTGGTTACAAAGGTAAAAAAACCAAACATTATAGAGGCTTCTACCAGGCCTTTAGTCTATTTTCTTGTGATACATATCTTGTGTTTTCTGATGTGACAACAACAAATAGCTGAACGGAGGTGCGTTTGAGGAGGGTCAGCACAGAGAGTAGTGAGACACGGCAGCCGGACGCTGATCAGAATCTGTTCAGTCACAACTGGAAGGCACATACCACGACTGAGCTGTCGGAAACACCAGACGTGTAATATCTCTCTGTTTTCAGCGTCTCGTCAGTTCCGTGTGCCGTCTGATCTGGAATACAGGGTGGAAAAGATAAATGTCAGTCCGGTATGAGCAGAAATTCAGAACTGCACTCACCAGTACATGATGAGAATCGGAACATTTAAACGGCACAGAATTAAAACCCCTCTTTTCTTTTCACATTTATTTTTAGTTGGAGAAGAATTCCTGAGGTTTATATGAGTCAACCTTTCCAGAGACAAAAATGAATGTGTTTCTATGACACATCGCAGCCAGGAGGGGGCAGTGTTGTTTAATTTAGCCCTATGATTTAGCCGCATACAGTGTCAATCAAAGAACGTATTCCATATTCAGACCATATTATCTAAAGTTTCTCGACAATGAAGTTGAGTTTGTTTCATAGCACAAGAATACCAATCCTGCTTTTTGCATTTTTGAATGCATGACTTGGACATTTTGTCTATTACTGTACAAATTCAATTCCCAGGAAGGGAAAATAAGGGTGACACACACACACACAAACACACACACACATATACACACACACACACACACACACACACACACACACACACACACACACACACACACACACACACACACACACAGATGCATTGTGCTATTTCGCCTTGACATGGTGTCTGGGTCGATACCACTGCAGTAACAAGTAGGCCACTGAGAGTTTGTGTGTGTGCGTCTGTCACAGACTAATCTTTGGGGACAGATTTCGGATGAAGGAGCAGTTAACTCGGGGAGCAGATTTTTAACGTGTGTGTTCTGTGGAAGTGCTCAGTCGTCGTTCTGTGTGTTTGACCGGCAGCTGCAGGAGGAGGTGGACGGTCTCTCGGACCGGATGGAGGGGTCTAACGAAGCCCTGAAGGGAGACTGGTTCCGCTGGAAGGCCGGCATGAGGACCGACCTGAAATCGGCCTTCGTTTCCTCCGCTGAGAAGAACGTGGACTACTACGAGAAGGTGAGCTCAAGTTTTCCGGACCAACAGGGTTCTGTTGTTTAGCATAAATTAGGTTTTAATTTCTAATTGTAGAGGGAACACTCCGCAGATGGGTTTTGGTCACCGCTGGCTCAACTTCATGTATTGTTGCTCGTCGGGGGAAAAAAGAAAGAAGTAAACACAACCCGAGCAGCTGATAGAGCGTGAAAGGGAACTTCTTCCGACTGTTAACGCCATTGGCAGTTTTTAAAGGCCTCAAACTTAAAAATGACAACTATTTCTCTCAACTACATGCGATTGGTTTTATTCTAATCCTCTCCTTGTTTGGGTTTGGTCACTGGGTCGTCTTACAGACGCCTTTTCACCCAGCAAAGAGTCCAGCAAAATGTGTCCGGACGCCGACTGCCTCGAGGATAGGGACATCGTTAGAGGAGGGAGGAGAGTGAAACAGAGAAGAAGTGGAGAAGGGAAAGAAAACCTGCAAGTGCAGAAGGGACAATCCTCTCTCCAGATTAAGGAGCGGCAGCTCAGCGGAGACGGCAGGAGGGAGTTAGATGTTGAGAGAGAGAGAGAAAGAGAGAACAATGGGGCGAGCGAGAAGCGGAGCGCATTACAGCGGAAGCAGAATGAGACAATGGGGTCGTTGTGGTGACGGCTGCGGTTCGCTCCATTATGGGGGTTTTGTTAGTCACCGTGGAGTTCTATAGGCGTCAGGTTAGCACGGAAATACGCTTCCGTTTCGCCTTTTTCCCCGCGTGTTGCGTCGCACGGATCAGAGGCTTTGATACGTCTGCCACTTCACTGAGCGGGACTCAAGTGTTCCTCGGCAGACCGCCGCAGCTAAACATCTCGGTTGTCCATAAATCAGGCAGTTATCTTCTTGATTAACTACTTAATAGCTTGTTCTAAAACAAAAGTGTAAAAAGGTCCCATCAAGACCAGGAAAATGAGCAAACATCGAAATATTTAGATCCGCGTGGATATTTCGAATTTTTTGCATCAGAAAAATTACATAATGTAGGTCACATTGTGTCAGACATATGATCCAAGGAAGAGAATTTCAGATGAGCAAACCCTGCACACGTGCCGGACCAATAAAATGAGTATAAACTGAAATTTGGACATTGATGTTAGGTATACAACGTATATGTACATTTGTATTTGAAATGAAAACATTGTAGGAATCTTTGAACGTCTTGTGAAAAGCATGAAACCAGAAGAGTGGAGGCTGCAGATTATCCATGTTCTTTTGACCATGTCTCATAACATTTAGATGTTTCATCAAAGCCTAGATGAATACATTAGTCCAAATGCGGATGATTCCGTGGGATTCTACGTCAGTGTGTAAACTAATCGGGGGGGTTGTTGCTAAAAAGCAGAACTCTTGTTCAAGGGAACCTTTCTTGTTTCCTGCTAATGCGCCTGAAGTAAAGGGTGTTTGGGTGGACGAGTGTGTGTGTGTGTGTGTGTGTGTGTGTGTGTGTGTGTGTGTGTGTGTGTGTGTGTGTGTGTGTGTGTGTGTGTGTGTGTGTGTGTGTGTGTGTGTGTGTGTGTGTGTGTGTGTGTGTGTGTGTGTGTGTGTGTGTGTGTGTGTGTGTGTGTCCTTGTCATATTGGGGTTTTCTCTCCAGTGTCTCTCCCTGCAGCAGCTCTGACAAAAACACTCATCACCCAGCACAGTGGCTCCTGGCAAAGAAACGCAATACAGCGTGTGTGTGTGTGTGTGTGTGTGTGTGTGTGTGTGTGTGTGTGTGTGTGTGTGTGTGTGTGTGTGTGTGTGTGTGTGTGTGTGTGTGTGTGTGTGTGTGTGTGTGTGTGTGTGTGTGTGTGTGTGTGTGTGTGTGTGTGTGTGTGTGTGTGTGTGTGTGTTAAAATGAGTATATAAAAAGTGTGTATATAAACAGCCAAAGGGCAGACAGCAACTGAATATGAAGGCATTTTCAATATTGCCACTGAAACTATTTGTTCGGAACGGAGTTTTAAAACAGTGATTTCTGCCATGATTCATGGACGCAACCACGGACTCACGATGATAAAGTGAAATGAGGCTGCCGTCTGTATACTCCTGTAATTCCCTCTTTTGAATTTGAATTTCCCTTTTTGAAATATCGTTATATTGTTATAAGTATAGGCGTTCGACGCCGACGACAACGTCGGTGCCTGGAGCTGTTTCTTTACAATTATCCGTGTTGTCAATCCAGAAGTTGTATGTAAACGTTGTTCAAATGTCCGTCAGGCTTTGGGATTCCTGGGCTGAGGTAAGCGGGTTGTACAGTCGACCTGGACTTTAAATGATTGTTCATCATTTCCTAATTGGGTCTTTAGGGCGTTTTCACAACTGAAAGTCCGAACCAACGTCCAAACCTTGACGTCCGCCTCCTTCAAACATTATGTCGTCAGAGGCGGAGGCTTGCAAGCAATCCTAGGGAAAAATTGCGAACTAAATATTTCGTCTCCTCCTCGTCCGCCCATGTGTTACCACGCCCTCAACTATC